>NC_061485.1:2339149-2553485 GCF_022539355.2 Hippoglossus stenolepis
CACACTGTCTCACTGTCTCTGAGGACACACTGTCTCACTGTCTCTGAGGACACACTGTCTCACTGTCTCTGAGACACACTGTCTCACTGACTCTGAGAGGACACACACTTCTGTCTCAGAGGACACACACTGTCTCGAGGACACACACTGTCTCACTGTCTCTCTGGACACACTGTCTCACTGACCTGGAGGACACACACTGTCTCACTCTGTCTCTGAGGACACACACTGTCTCAGAGGACACACACTGTCTCACTGTCTCTGACACACTGTCTCACTGGACTCTGAGGACACACACTGTCTCTGAGGACACAGACTGTCTCACTGTCTTTGAGAACACACACTGTCTCTGGAGGACACACTGTCCACTGTCTCTGAGGACACACACTGTCTCTGGAGACACACACTGTCTCACTGACTCTGAGGACAAACACTGTCTCACTGTCTCTGAGGGACACTGTGGTGGGACACCTCTGACATCACTCCTCAGAAACACATGGACCTATCTTCAGGAAGCTGACTGAGTGTGCATCTGGTGTTTTGGTGACAGGATGAGTCTGGAGAGATTAGATGTTCTGGGTGAGTTAGAGATCAACTGAACCAACCAGACGTTGATTTAAACTTCCTTATCCGTCTTAAGGAGAGTGTGCACTACACAACAGTGGAGAGTCACTGTGGTCAGTGGCGGAGCTTCAATACGTGCTGATCTCCAACTTAACCTGGAGCAGGTTAGCCGCTCATCAGACGCAACATGGTGATTTACCTGGGCATATGGACGAGCTTCGTAGGACTGAAAAAACTAAACCTGAAGTTAACCTGATAAACACAATCCGCTTGGTAGCACAGACCCTGATCTGTGATACTGATTGTGTTTAGTAACATACTGATGAAAGCAAAGCGCGGACTGACTCCAACCATCTACTGACCTCAGAGTCTCCAGTCGACAGGTTGGACTCTGCTTTAGATCAAGCAGCTCCTTCACTCCTGAGTCCTGCAGGTTGTTGTCACTCAGATCCAGTTCTCTCAGATGAGAGGGGGTTTGACCTCAGGAGCTGAAGCCGAGCAGAAGAAACAGCTGATCTCTGACAGCCGTAATTTCCTCAACCTGGATAAAGAATAAAACTTAACTGTAAATTAAACTGAGTTCATGTGAAAATAACAGACACATATTCATGTCAGCACAGACTCATAACATGGAAGATAAATATGAAATCAGACATGTTGGACTAAAACGAGTCCTGATTCAGTACAAATAGATTATTTGGACCTGTCTCTGTCCTGCAGATCAGTTTAGGAAATCCAGAACTGAACTCAGTGTTTTAACAAGCAGCTGAATATTTAAAATGTCACAGATTAATTTAATGAATGGATTCAAGTATGTATGAAGAGGAATTATGTTAAATTAGAATTAAAATGAGATCAATTGTGTATAAATGTTGTTTTATAGATATGAGATCTACAAAAGTCAGTCAGTGAACTGACCTCAGAGTTCCAGTCGACAGGTTGACTCTGTAGAAAACCACACAGCTCCTTCACTCCTGAGTCCTGGGCAGGTCGTTGTTGTCACTCAGATCCAGTTCTCTCAGATGAGAGTGGGTTTGACCTCAGAGCTGAAGCCAGAGAAGAACAGCTGATCTCTGACAGTCTGCAGCTCCACAACCTGGATAAAGAATAAAACTTAACTCACAATTAAACTGAGTTCATGTGTGAAAATAAAGGACTTTGACTAAAACATCACTGTTCTGTTTTCAGACCTGAAGTCTGAGTCAAGTTGTTCTGGACATTTTCTGGAACTTTTCCTGGAGCCTCCTAATAAAGTTTCTGAGTGAGTCCATGTGAGAATAGAGAGGTGAATGTCCAGAGGATTCACAGAGAGCTTGTGGACGTGTTGAGGACACAAACACGTTGACGGACGTGAAGCTGGAAGAACACAAATATCCCAGGATGAAGAAGAGGAGCCAGACACGTAGGAAGACGAAGACGCTAACTTGGAAACACGAGAGGTTCCAGATCTTTTGGTGATGAGGGCTGACGCCGGTGTGGATGAGCTGTAAACAACAACACTGATCTTTCCACAGCAGGATTTATACGTCATGTCCGGCCTCCTGCTGCTCTACAGGCTCCGCCCCTGCTGCTCTACAGGCTCCGCCCCTCGCCTGAATGTTCCCCACATGTTCCTGTTGGTGTGAACGAGTCGGACCCGGACAATCTCCTGCTGCTGCTTCAGCTCCAGAAAATGTCCGACCCACTTGTCAGAACATGTTCCACAGTTGATGTGTGAAAGGGCGAGCAGTTCTATGATCATGTTCTCTTGAAGTGGCGATGATCTGAGCAGCAGTTGGACCAGTTGAAAGTGGTGCAGAGCCTGAGGAACACGTGTGTACAGGGCGACAGAGATCTAGGTGGTGAAAGATAAAGGCATGGACGACTGGTGGTAAGTCCTGAAACCAGAGGAAGGGGTTTCATGTTGGAAATTAACCCAAAGTGGAAGAAACAGGGCTGAAGAACTTGGTCCTAAAAAATAAAAGACATCAAATATAATCAACTTGGACTCTGGACCCTGAGCCCAGTCCCAGAACACCAACGCAGCACGCTGTCATGTGGTCAGTCCATAGGACCACCGACAAGTCCTGGTTAGCTTCCACAGAAACATTACATGTACACATTGTCCAGTATTGATTGTTTCTCTGTCAGTAGAACTTCAGTCACATTGAGTCGACTCGTCCTCAGCTCAATTCTACAAACATCTCTCAGCCTATATCAGTGTTCACTGTTAGGAACACATGCTCTGTACTTTGACCTTCAAGCTCCAGTGGAAGATTCAGAAAGGATCCATTGTTAGAAACTGAAGAGAAAAGAATCCTGGAGATGTTTTTATCTAGTTTCATCTGAATTGTACTTAATTGTTGTTTTCTTTACTTTAGAATGAGACATTTATATACTTTATATTTACATACTCTTTATATTTAAATACTTTATATTGTGTCCTTTAGATGGCCATTTTATATTTACATCAGGAGTGGTCCTCTCACGGAGGCAGCCATGTTTTTACAGTAGCCCAGACTGGACAAACTAAACCTTTGAGTTTCATGACAAACCAAGCTACCAAGGTTCTCTTTCATGTTTGGAAGGTGTTCAGCTGCAACATGACACTTCACCACTAGATGTCACTACATTCTACACACTGAACCTTTAACAATAAACATGATGTCTGACCTCAGAGTCTCCAGCCGACAGGTAAGGTTGACCTGTAGAAAACCACAGCTCCTTCTTACTCCTGAGTTCTGCAGGCTGCTTCCTCTCAGATCCAGTTCTCTCAGATGAGAGGGGTTTGACTCTCAGAGCTGAAGCCAGAGAAGAACAGCCATCTCTGACAGTCTTGCAGTAATCCAACCTGGATAAAGAATAAAAATTTTAACTAAATTAAACTGAGTTCATGTGAAAAAATAACAGACACATATTCATGTCAGCACAGACTCATAACATGGAAGATAAATATGAATCAGACATACAATTGAACGGGTTCCGATTCAGTACAAATAGATTATTTGGACCTTGGGTTCTGTCCTGCAGATCAGTTTAGGAAATCCAGAACTAAACTCAGAGTTTTAACAAGTAGCTGAATATTTAAAATACAGATTAATTAAATGAATGGATTCAAGTTATGTAAGAAGAGTGAATTATGTTAAATTAGAATTAAATGAGATAACTTGTGTATAAATGTTAGTTTTATAGGATATGAGATCTACAAACTGGGTCATGAACTAACCCCAGTCCCAGTCGACAGGTTGGACTCTGTAGAAAACCACACAGCTCCTTCACTCTGAGTCCTGCAGGTCGTTGTGGCTCAGATCCAGTTCTCTCAGATGAGAGGTGGGTTTGACTCAGAGCTGAAGCCAGAGAAGAACAGCTGATCTCTGACAGTCTGCACTCCACAACCTGAATAAAGAATAAACCATATTAGAAACAAGCCCTCCCTGTTGTTGTGATCATTATCATGTCAACACAGACTCTCAACATGCTGTTATCCCTTTAGTCCAGTTCTGACCTGGAAGATAAATATCAGATCAGACATGTTGACCATTGTTTGGTCCATCAGCTTCTTCTGTGTTTGGTCACTGAGCAGGCTCGTGTAATTAAACACTGTTTAAAGTCGTGGGGATGGCCTCACACTCACTTCCTGTTTGTTTCTTTATACTGGCTAACTGTCCAACGTGTTTCAATAAGAACGGTCTTATTTTGAAAACCTGAGGAGGACGAGTGCTCGGCCTCAGTCCATGTTATTGACTGGACACTTTCTTAGTGATCAGAGCAGGTGAGTGCAGGTGGAATGGAGTTTAATGAGGTGGACGTGACTGACAGGCTGGGTGAGTGACAGATGACTGAGGGACAGTGAGAGAGCAGAACTGAGATACAATTTAAATAAATAATGACCCAATAAGAAAGAAAGTCTGAAAAGTGAAGAAGGATTTAAGGACCTCAGAGTCTCCAGCCGACAGTTTGACTCTCCAGTCCAGAACACAGCAGCTTCACTCCTGAGTACTGCAGAGGCTGCTGTAGCCTGATCCAGTTCTCTCAGATGTGAGGGGTCTGATCAGAGCTGAGGCCACGATCACAGTGAGTCTCTGAGAGTCGACAACCACCGAGTCTGTAATTAAAGAAAATATCAAATCTGTGAGAATTAAATCAGAAAACACAACATTCATACAAAACGTGATCATGTGACCTCACCCTGGTAACCTCTTTTTTGTTAAAACTCTCAAGAGAATCCTTTCTAGATTTGGTCCAAGCGCTCATTCAGACTAACAGAGGAACTCATTAGATTCAGGTCAAAGGTCAAAGGTCATCACAGAACATGTTCATGGCCTCTTGAACATGATATCTCAAGTCTGTCTTTAGGGGATTTCTTCACATTTTACCCAAAGAGAAACTGATTAGATTCTCAGTGGTCAAAGGCCGTTTCATAGTGGACTTATATTATTGTGAAGTCCACATGTCAGGAACCTGGAGGGACGGACACTGCACTGGTTGGTGGTATGCATAAACGCAGGGTGGGAATTAGTTGACAAGAAAGAAGAAGAAACTATATTTCCTGCTTCTTCAGTTTAAAGGAACCTCAGTGATTCTCATCCAAAACACTGATTCAGTGATCGGCTCACTCGTGCTAGCTGTTTGCTCATATATACATTATATATATATATATATATATATATATATATATATACAGTACATACAATAATCTCCTTCCACCCCACATGGTCGTATGTCTGAACCCTCAAACTCCAGCACAGTGATCACATTGGATTTCACTCTCCACATCTGATCTAGTTGTTCTCATGTGGATGTGCGCGTATGTATCATTATATCCACCTAACTCCGATCTACATGTCTTTGGGTTTGTGGAGGAAGCTGGAGAACCCAGAGAAAACCCTGCAGACACCAGGAGAACCTCCTCCTCACAGAAAGGCTGCACTAACAGTGTTGACCACTGCAACACCATGCTGCCCCAAACAATGAGAATCATTTAACACTGAGTGTATTTGAAGAACGACTGAGTCTCCACTGATTGAACATATTGATCATGTCTGGACTCACACAGCCTTCCCCAGTTCCTCACAGCTGGGATCAGTCTCTGTCGACCCTGGTCTGATGTGTTGAACTCTTCTGTGTCCAACTCATCCAGAACCTCCTGACATCTGCAGCATGTAGGCCAGAGCTGGAGGTGTGGATCCTCAGAGAGCCTGATTTGTTCTCGACGTCAGGAACTGTTGCATCTGCTGGGATGAACTGAGTGGTCGCTCATTCAGTCAGACAGTGGAAGATGTTGATGCTTCTGCCAGAGAAATGTCATCACTCTCCATCTCCTTCAGGTTGTTGATGACTCTCTGTATGATCTCTGATTGTTCCCTGTCCGACCCAGCAGGCTCCCAAGACTCCTCTGGTTGGACTCCAGACTGAGGCCGTGAAGGAAGCGAACAAACAGGTCCAGATGACCATTTGTACTGGTGAGGATTTCGGTTCTCTTCAGGAGGTCATCCAGAGAAGGTACTGTCTGTGTCCTGTATATGTTCCCAAGAAGTTGTTGAGTTCTTCTGTGTTCCTCTTGGTGTAACAGTGGAACATGTAGACTGCAGCCAGAAACTCCTGAACGCGCCTCAGATGAACAAAGTGTGCAGACTGGATTTCTGGAAGATCACACACTCTCTGAAGATCTCAGTACAAACTCCTGAGTACACCGAGGCCTCTGTGACATTAAGACCACACCGCCCAGGTCTTCTTGCAGAACATGATGTTTCTCTCCAGAGATGTTTAAGCGCCAGCCCCCCAGCCTCAGAAGAACGCCCCTGTCAGCCTCCGTCAGCTGCTGTGTGGATCTGCCTCATGTCCCTCACCGTACTTGCTGTTCTTCCTCTTTGTCTGAACCAGCAGGAAGTGTGAGTACAGCTCAGTCAGGTCTTGGGCAGCTCTCCTCTCTGGTCTGTGGTCACCATGTGCCCAGAACTGTAGCACTGATCCAGCAGAAGACTGGGACGATACATGATGTGGAGGCCTTGGACGCCTTGATGTGTGAGATGATTCTGCTGCACAGCTCTTCATCACTGAATCTCCTCCTGAAGTACCTCCTTCTGGGCGTCAGTGAAGCTCGCACTCTGTGACCTGCTGTCAACACATGCAGGAGGGATCTGATTGTCGCCGCAGGTCTGGAGGTTATCCAGACGAGAGCCGAGGGAGTTATAGATTCCCCGATGAGGTTTGTCAGCAGCACGCACCGATGACCTCGTGTGACATCAGACACAGCTCCCTGTGGTTGAAGTCCAGAGGAAGTCTGCTTATCCAGGCTGCCAAAGATGAACAAAGGTTTACAGACAGCTTAGCTGCCTCTGCCGGGTGAGCTTCTGTAACGCTGGATGGAAAACACGGAGCAGCGTGAGAAGACTGTGCTGCTGGTCTTTCACCAGGTTCAAGCCCCCGAACGAAAGCACAGTCAGCACCCACATCTTGGTTTTCAAACCCTCTGCCCAGTCCAGAGTGAACTTCTGCACCGAGAAGGTTTTTCCAACGCCAGCGACGCCGTTGGTCAGGACGACTTCGATGCTGCCTGCTGGTCAGTTGAGGCTTTAAAGATGTCGTGGCACTTGATGGGAGTGTCGTGAGGCCTTCCTCTTGGAAGCCGTCTCCCCAAGCTGCCTCACCTCATGTTGAGTATTAACTCTTCACTCTGACCCTCTGATGTAGAGCTCAGTGTAGATCCTGTTGAGGAGGGTTCTACTTCCTGTTTCATCAGTTCCTTCAGTCACATGTTCACATCTCCTCCCTCACACACTGAGCGAGTGTTCATCTAAAACCTCCTGCAGACTAATGCATCTGCTGAAAGACAAGAAACAATGTCAGAGACAGAGAATCTGGAGAATCTGCTGATTGTTTTCATCAGATACAGAAAAACTACAGAAAATAAAAGCTTAACTTTGTGCTTTTATAACGATGTTAAATGTTGATGCTGTATGAAGGAACAAAATAAAACCACATGTGCTGTTGTCAGAAGTGAAGACATCAGCAGACACATGTACAGTGCTGCTCTGACCGGCTGTCTGAGCTCCAGCTCCTGTTCTGGGATCTTTGTCCACACTGGGGACAGGAGGAGTCTCCTGAAGAGCCAGACTGGTCCCAGCATGAGGTGATGCATCAGTCTGCAGAACCAGTGTCCACAGCTGGTGGAGACTGGATCCTTCAGGACGCCCTGACACGAAGCACAGCAGGACGACTGCTCCTCCTCAGAAACATGACCTTCCTCTCCTGTGAAGACATTTCCTGATAACTCACATGTCCCAGTCACAGGTTGTCATTACTTCTGTCAAGGAGGTTTTGTTTTCACCAGTATGTTTGTGTGTTGGTTGGTTCGTTAGTGGGATTATAAAAACGACAGATTATTGTGTAAACTTGGTGGAAGGTTGTGGTCTGTGAACCAGACTGGGGGCCTCTCACAGACATGTTCAGAGGACTGATGTTTACCAGTGTGTGGAATTTGGTGCAGATCCAAATCAAAATGAGTCTCTAGTGAATCTCAAAGTGGTTTCATATGAGCGAAGTTGGTTCTTGTGGAGGTCTGAGCTCTTGAGTGATTCCCAGAGATTAGTCACCAACTTCAATGAAGCTGTGTCCTAATGCAGGGGCCACACTAGAGGAAACTAAATCCTCTTCAGAGCAGGTCACAGTGCAGAAACAGTCTCTACTTCTGTGTGTGAGGGTCCAGGTTCATTACTGAAGTTCAGAGGAAGTCCTTGGACCGGTCACTCTTCAGAGACAGACAGCTGGACTTCTGAGACTGCTCAGTCTGTGGTCCTGACCTCTGCAAACACAAACATGTTTTTATTCAGAACACATCATTCACTGAAGTTCATTCTGAGGATTCAGTTTGGAGCTCACATGTTTGGGCAGGTCTCTACTTTGTGTGTGAGGGTCCAACTTGCCTTGGAAATGTCCTCGCCCATGTTACACCGGGCCGGCTGCGGCTCAGTTGTGGTTCAGGCCACGCTGCTCTTCTTAGATGTTCAAGGTCTGGCCTGTTTCCTTCTCGTCCTGCACTAGTCATGCAGAACACAGTGAAATGATCTTCTCTTACCAGTTTCAATGTTT
This sequence comes from Hippoglossus stenolepis, assembly GCF_022539355.2. NCBI lineage: Eukaryota > Metazoa > Chordata > Actinopteri > Pleuronectiformes > Pleuronectidae > Hippoglossus > Hippoglossus stenolepis. The sequence continues at coordinate 2,347,784 of NC_061485.1, forward strand.
ATCTGTTGAAAACGTCACAAATACAATATTTGCAACACTTCTCAGCCTACCCATTTCCAAATAAAAGCACTCCAGCTGCTTCTGCTCTACTGAATCAATTCATTTATTTTAAATGTTTTTATTGTGAAATAGATGCAGGGCTTCATAGTTTGTACTGGTATTTATTTCCAGCACACAGCAGCGTGAAGTCCGCTGCTAGGATGAACAACGCGGTTGTCATCTTCTAGACAGCGAGAGAAGGCGAACACGCAGGCGACCGGGATCAAGGAGCTACACGCTCAGACGGTTCCCAGTTCTCCGCCACACACAAGCTGGGGGAAGTGACTCTGTCCAACGTCCCCCCGTTTATTAGAGACGCAGACTCTGATAAGAGAACCGTCCAGACACGGAAAGATAGTGTCTCTGGCAAAGAAAGTGTCCTCAGGATGCAGGTCCCTCTGTTAAAACACGTGGTGTCCTACAGAAGACATCTATTCATGATTCTGAACAACAGATCTGAGGACCTGAACTCAAAGCTTAAACCAGAGTGGAAGAGTTTGATCACGTGATTTTGTAACATCAAATAACACAAAGTGCTTCAGGGCTGTGGGAAGGAAGGACAATTAAGCTAAAGCATGTCCACAGAGAAATAAAACAGCTGACACTCAGGAAACAACAGGAGGGGACAGGGTCCAGCAGGAAGGTCAGGAGGGACAGGAGGGGACAAGTGGAGTCCAACAGAGAGTCAGTGGGTGAGTGAGGAGGGACAGGAGGTCACAGGGGAGATCCCCAAAGGAAGGTCAGGTGAGGAGGAGGGACAGGAGGTCACAGGAGATCCCAAAGGGAAGGTCAGGTGAGTGAGGAGGGACAGGGAGGGGACAGGGGAGTCCAACAGGTAGATCAGGTAGGTGAGGGGAACAGGAGGAGACAGGCGGTCCAACAGGTAGATCAGGTAGGTGAGGGGGAACAGAGTGAGACAGGCGTGGGTCCAACAGGGCCAAGTAAGGATATTGACATGGAGAGAGATGAGGAGGTGCTTAAAGTTCCTCATCTGAAAAGAAAGACCAGGAGCAGTGGAAGCTCAAAGGCAAAGAAAGGAGCAGTGAAGAAAGGAGGGAGAGCAGCAGAGTCCGAGTCTAATATGGAGACCGACTCTGCTGATAGTGAATCCTCCGACTTCAGGACAGGAAGCCAGAAGAGTACAAGAAGCTAAGAAAAGTGGGAAGATAAAAGTGTTTCTCCAGAAAACAAAGAATATGAAAGGATTGGAAAATAGAAGATTATTTCTCTGATAAAGAGCAGTTTCAACTTCTGCCCGGCTGCTCATGAGCAGCAAAGGCAGAGGAGGCTTCACCGACCAGGAGAGATATATAGACTCAAGAAGATTGTTCAATTAGGCAAGAGAAAACAACGGCGAAGATGATGTGAATGAAGTTTTACATCCTGATTACCAATCAGTCCTGTTTTTGTGTGGGTTTTATATTTTTACAACATGAGTCTTTTTAAACATTACCTCTTTAAATATAAACGGACAGAGACGCTGTGAAGAGGTCTCTGATGTTCCAGCAGGTAAAACTCAAAAGAACTGGGGTGTGGTAATAGGCCAAGAAACACATAGTGACCCTAAAAATGAGAATGACTGGAAAAGGAGTGGGGGCAGGTGGTCCTGAGCCACCTAAGCACAACCAGTGGGGGTGGGCATCATCTTCTCCAAGAGCTTCACACCAGAGTCTCTTTGAAGTGGAGGAGGTGGTGGAGGGCAGACTACTGTGGTGAGGGGGCAAAGGTTGAGCAGTTTTATTTTGTTTTTAAGGAATGTTTATGCTCCGTCCCAGGACCACAGAGTCTGGCTTGAAGGTTTTAGAGACACAGCTGTGCCAAAGTTAAAGTAGATTTTATTTTAGGAGGAGATTTTAATTATAAGGAAGATGATGTTTTAGACAGAACCACCTCGAGCCCCACAGAGCATCACAGCGTACTGAGGGCAGCTGCTGCAGGCCCATGACCTTTGTGGGATGTGTGGAGAAGGATGGAAGGACTGCAAAGACAATACATGGACTCATTGCCTAGGGAATCTAATTTCCAGGAGAGATTGGACCGTTTTATTGTTTTTAAACATAATTTTAGCATCTTCAGAAAGTGCAGTATACTCCCTAGGTTTTGATGGATCACGCCATTGGTTGTGTGCAGCTGCTTTTATTCTAAATTAAAGTCCAGAAGTGCATACTGGCATTTTAACACGCCTTTATGTGATGTACATTTTGGTTGATGTTTTAAAGTTTTTTCTGGATGGTTTTAAAGAAAGAAAAAATGATTTTACTTATTTAAAACTGTAGGAATATGGGAAGGTGGAGATAAAGCAGTTTGTCAACAGTATATCAATGTCACAAGAGACATAACCAGATCTATGGAGGATCTAGAGACGGAATTGTGAGTTGCTGAATTTAATAGATTCCACTGGAAATCGTAGATCATATTAAAGATCTCAAGTTCAAAAAATCTGCTCTTACAGACCTACTGGGCACTGGCAGCCAGGGGGCGCTGGTCAGGTCACGGTTCCAGACGGCAGCTATGTGGATGCACCATCGAAATTTTTCTGGACTGGAGAAGAAGAACGGACAAGGCCGACTATCCACACTCTCATGTATCTCCTGGAAGGAGAAGAACTTCAGTGACAGCAAGGAGATCCGGAAGAGAGCCGTGAGTTTTATAATGATCTGTACAAAGTGAATACAATTTATGAACATTGCCATGTATGAATCCTTCTGTGGAGAGCTGCCCAAAGTCCCTGGAAGACATGGAACACTGGGTTGGATGGCCCTGTCGATGCAAGAACTTTACACGGCCCCTGCAGAGCATGAGGGGGAAAGGCCCTCGGGCACGACGGATTCCGTAGAGTTTTTTAAAGAGTTCTGTTCCAGATGAAGATCTTTTATCTGTTTTTAACGAGAGTTTTAGAGACTTGTATGGCGATAAGCTGCAGGAGGTGTAATAACTCTGCCAAAAAAGGAGATCTTCAGGAGATCAAAACTGGGCGTCCTGTCTCCTTATGCACGGATTACAAGATCCTCTCCAAAGCGCTTGGCAAACCGTCTGAGAGAGGTGATGGAGGAAGTGATTTACCAAGACCAGACCTACTGTGTGCTGGAAGAATGCCTGACAATGTGTCCTTAATTCGACATGTGGACTTTCTAGTTCATTAGGTATAAAAACTGTCCTCATTTTCTAGACCAGGAAAGGCTTTGACCGGCTGAGCACCTTACCTCTGGAAGACTTCCTGGAGGTTCGCTCATGTCTCATAGCTATGATCAAGGTTTTGTATCAGGACATTGAGAGTGTACTGAAGATTAATGGAGGCCTGAGTGCACCTTTTTAAAGGCCAGGGGGTGAGACAGGCTGTCGCTCTCAGGATGTTATACGCACTTTCTATTGAACCCATGCTAAAATAAGATAAGAGCTTAATTTGAAGGTTTGATTTTAAATGATTTGAAAAAGAGCCACATTTTATCAGCATATGCAGACGACATCATCGTCTTTGTAAAACCAGAAGGATATCCAAGAACTCGAAAATTGTCAGTGATTTTAAACCATGTCAGCTGCCAGAAAGTGAACTGGGAAAAGTGAAGCGCTGGCAGTTGGAAGCTGGGAGGGGGGCTACCCAGTCTGCCGGGGTTGAAGGGAGAAGAGATGGTCTCAAGTACCTGGGGGTGTATGTCATAATGAGTCCATAGTTCAGAAGAACTGAGGTATTGAGAAGATACAAAGGAGACTTAACAAGTGGAAATGGCTAAGCTTGTGCTACTCAAGACAGAGGCAGAACACTGACAACAACAACCTGGTGGGCTTGCCTGTGGCATCACTCGCTCTCTGCATGGAACCACCGAAAGGACTCACACAAAACTACAAGCCATTTTAACAGATTTCTTTTGGGACAGATTACACTGGGTGCCCCAGTGTGTGTTGTTTTACCAAAAGGGGGGTGCACATTCAAAGCAGGGTAGCCTCTTTTAGATTACACTTCATCCAGAAGTACCTCAGGTGGTCCATTATGGATGTTGTTTGAGACAAGTGGCAAGCAGCATCCTGAGGGGGACAGCTGGTCTGGGTTTAGACATGGCACTGTTCTTACGGATTTTAAGCTTTAAAACTGTACGGATTATCTCCTTTTTTATCAGTCACTTTTTAAGACATGGAACTCCTTTTAAATGGAAAAGGCTGGAACTTGCAAACTCTGCACTGGCTGTTGGAAGAGCCATAATCAACTTGAGCCAGCTGATGTCCAGGAGCAGCTCGACACCAGGCCTCACCAGCATGCTGTGGCACCACCGGAGCTGTAACTCCTGAGGAAGATAGTCGATGCAGCAGGTCCTGACTGACCGACATCCCGGCTGTGGCTTCCTCATCGACAGAGGTCCAAGACAGGCAGGAAACATTTTAAACTTTATGGATGAAGAGACTCATGACGAGGAGGTAAAGATGCTACAGGAGTAGCTGCACTGGAACAGAAACCCCGACGACAGCGAATTCTTTCAGAGTTGGGGTTTTACCCCAATCTGGACGGGCTCACAGGACCTTTTTGGGCCAAGACTTGACTGGAAACAGGTAGAACTGCACACAGCCAAAGGAAGAGCTATGTATGAATGTTGTGTTTTAACCTGAACAGAAGCAAACTGGATGTGAGGACTGACACGGTGTGGAGTGGGAGAAGACTGGATGTGACAGCAAGGTCAAACCAGTGTGGAGGGTTTTATACAAACCACTGTTGAGTGAGTAGTGACTGTGACCTGCAATGGAGGATTTTACACGGTGTCATCATGTCAACAGTTTTATTTCCATCATCAACCCAACAGTCAAATGCAGTTGTCCATTTTGTGGAGAAGCAGAGACAGTTTTTCATGCTTTTTATGACTGTAGAAGACTCTGTTACCTTTAATACACTTCAGAATGTTTTAAACAGTTTGATGAGCCGTGAGTAAGACTGCCTTCATCCTAGGAGTTGATATAGGAAATCCAACCCTAGCAAGTGGAACATTAAACTGATAGTAGAAGCTAAACTGTCCATCTACAGCAGCAGGGAAGAACAGAGCAGGAGTGACAGACAGACAAGAAGCACTTCCTGTTTTTATCTCGCTGCTGAAGGCCAGAGTCTGGGTAGATTTAGGTTTTTAAAGAACAAGAACATGGATGGCTTCACAAACAGTGGTGTTTTAATGACGTAATATGTTCTGTGGTTGGGATTTATGTTTTAATATTTAATATTATTTTCTAGGTAGGTTTTAATATTGTTCTGAACTGTGCTGCACAGATCCACTTATTGTCATGGAAACATTGACAGTAGTTTTGTAAACATTTTGAAAATAAAGGTTTTAAAATCTCAACCTCTCTCACAGTGAAATGATCTTTCACACCAGTTTCAATGTTTATCTGTTGAAAACGTCACAAACAAAAATATTTGGTAACAATTTCCTGTAGCCTACCCATTTCAAAATAAAGCACTCCAGCGTTTCTGTCGACTGAATCTATTCATTTATTTTTTAATGTTTTTATTGTGAAATAGATGCACGGCTTCAGTTTGTAGTACTGGTATTTATTTGAGTACACAGGACTTATATACAAGGAAATACAGTAAATAAACTTGGAGCATTTCCTGATCTACACTGCATCAATCAACTACATTAAAGTGAATCAATGCTTGTAAAAGTTCATGTGTCCTTCAACCCCGCTACCAAGAGAAGGAACCAACATCTCGTGACGTTCACGCTTATAAAGGCTGGAAATGAATTACAGAACTTTATAGACAGTAACACTGAGAGCACATCAGTCAGCAGCTTGAAGCACTCTGTATCTCCACCCAGTTCTATGGCTTTGTGCCCAAATGAAGGTCAAACACAAGCTCTTCAACTTTATATTCACTTTAAAACTCACACAAAACCTGTGTGTGTGTGTGTGTGTGTGTGTGTGTGTGTGTGTGTGTGTGTGTGTGTGTGTGTGTGTGTGTGTGTGTGTGTGTGTGTGTGTGTGTGTGTGTGTGTGTGTGTGTACCTGGCTCTGCAGGTCGATGTTCCTCATGACTTCAGCCAGTGAATCCAGAGCTTTACTGGGATTCATGAGTGAAGACTCTCCACTGGTTGGTGACCACGCTGCAATGTGTATGATTGGGTGAAACACGTTCTGTTATTAAACACTTGATGAACAGATGTGATGAAGATAAAGTGAAACTGTGAGTTAACTCTGTTAATTAGTCCTTTTAGAAGGCTCTTTGTTCCAGACTCGTTCACATCTGTCTCTGGGGATCCAGTGAAAAACACAGTCACTGACTGTAAAATAATATGAATGAATAATATGAATGTTGCTGAACACTCACCAGCCTCAGACTTCACGTCTCCTCCGTCTGCTCCTTGTAGTTAGAACAAGTCTGAACACTTTCACTTTCACTGGCTGCTCCATCCGCTCTGCAGTTACTGGGAATCACATGACTCTGTGTGTGTGTGTGTGTGTGTGTGTGTGTGTGTGTGTGTGTGTGTGTGTGTGTGTGTGTGTGTGTGTGTGTGTGTGTGTGTGTGTGTGTGTGTGTTCTAAAATTAAAACTGCTGTTCGTAACTTAACTCATGAAATATTTTTTACAGACAATAATAATAACAATAATAATAATGAATGTATATACATTCATTATTATTATTGTTATTATTATTATCTTTACCACCAGAAAGGACTCAGTTCCTGTCTCAGTTAGAAGGAAACAATTGTGATGGAAATTCATCTTGAGATTTGAAATAATGACCCTCATCACCAAAAGCTCTGGAATCTCCTTGTGTTTCCAAGTTGACGTCTTCGTCTTCTTCGTGTACGGCTCCTCTTCTTCATCCTGAGATATTTGTGTTCTTCCAGTTTCACATCCGTCACGTGTTTGTGTCCTCAACACGTCCACTCGCTCTCTGTGAATCCTCTGGACATTCACCTGCTCTATTCTCACATGGACTCACTCAGAAACTTTATTAGGAGGCTGCAGGAAAAGTTCCAGAAAATGTCCAGAACAACTTGACTCAGACTTCAGGTCTGAAAACAGAGACAGTGATGTTTAGTCAAAGTCTTTTATTTTCACACATGAACTCAGTTTAATTTACAGTTAAGTTTTATTCTTTATCCAGGTTGAGGAACTGCAGTCTGTCAGAGATCAGCTGTTCTTCTCTGGCTTCAGCTCTGAGGTCAAACCCCTCTCATCTGAGAGAACTGGATCTGGGAGGAAACAACCTGCAGGACTCAGGAGTGAAGGAGCTGTGTGGTTTTTTACAGAGTCCAACCTGTCGACTGAGACTCTGGGGTCAGTTCACTGACTCACTTTTGTAGATCTCATATCTATAAAACAGCATTTATACACAATTTATCTCATGTAATTCTAATTTAACATAATTCCTCTTCATACATAACTTGAATCCATTCATTAATTAATCTGTGACATTTTAAATATTCAGCTACTTGTTAAAACACTGAGTTTAGTTCTGGATTTCCTAAACTGATCTGCAGGACAGAGACCGGGTCCAAATAATCTATTTTACTGAATCAGGACTCGTTTTTAGTCCAACATGTCTGATTTCATATTTATCTTCCATGTTATGAGTCTGTGCTGACATGAATATGTGTCTGTTATTTTCACACATGAACTCAGTTTAATTTACAGTTAAGTTTTATTCTTTATCCAGGTTGGATTACTGCAGACTGTCAGAGATCAGCTGTTCTTCTCTGGCTTCAGCTCTGAGGTCAAACCCCTCTCATCTGAGAGAACTGGATCTGAGAGACAACGACCTGCAGGACTCAGGAGTGAAGGAGCTGTGTGGTTTTCTACAGAGTCCAACCTGTCGACTGGAGACTCTGAGGTCAGCCATCATGTTTTAATGTTAAAGGTTCAGTGTGTAGTGTGATGGAAATTCATCTTGAGATTTGAAATAATGAAATTCTCAGACTGGAGTTGCCTTTGAGTCTTTTTAATAGTAAGCTCTGCAGAGGTTACACAACAAGCACGGGTGCTCAAAATGGAACTGGCCGCAAGTTCACAAAAGCCAGAACTTATACAAAGAGGCGTTTCATAAAACATAATCTGAAAAAAAGACATGAAAGACATGAGATCATCATCTGTGTCTGTCCGTCCGCTGTAGCAGTTGGAAGAAAAAATCACCAAATAAGGGCATGCACCCTGTTGATCAAGGTCATAGCAGTGAGACATCGCCAAATAAGGGTTCCATCCTGTCAGGTAGACAGTATCACAGCAGTGAGACACCTGGTCAGGGGGATTTCCACTACACTTCCCCCTTTGATCATCAATAAAATTATGATCACTAACGAAAAATAATCAAGAAACATCATAATCAACATCATAATCATAGAAGAATATCGACGAGTCTTCAACCCTGGTACTTTGCGTACGTACAGGGTCACATCCACCATGGAGAGGTTCTAGAACATCGATGCATGGTGGGAGGTGCAATAGGTAGCCGCTGCTGTTTTTGTGGAAAGAAAAAAAAGTTATTTTCCTGTAATTGAGCAAGCATTTAAAATGGAAGGAAATCAGGTCAAACAACATCATCCCATTAACCATTATCAAAATTTAACATACTGTATTGATTGGCATAAGTAACTCATATTAAAATGTAATAAAACGTTAAATGTCAACATACAGTATATCTAAGGTTTAAAATATCCAGTAAAAACTTGTTAAATTTTTGCTTGGAAGTAAAATTGATTCAGTATGTACAAACTTCATAAAGTAACTCACATCAACCTTAAAAATTTACAGAGATTCAAATTAAAGCATCATAAAATATGAAGTTGAAAGGATAATTGCAGTAGCTGTTTTTTTTTCTAGTGAAATCATTAAGAAACACATAAGCAATCTGGGGGGAGAAAATAACATAAAAAAACCTAAAATTGAGTATCGTCATCAGAACCATCTGTGCTGTCAGTGTCCAGGTAGGGAGGGATGGGGAATAAGTTACGGATCAAGGGGACCTGAATCACCTCTCTTGTGTCTAGTCAAATTTGCATGTGCTGGATGGTTCTGAGAGGACACTGTAGGAAAAGACAGTTCGTTAGATCATCAGAGACTTTTACAGGAGTGCACCTAGACAGAATAATGTGCAAAACAATAATAGAGGAGATCATGAGTAACACGTATAGCGAGCCTCTCAGGCCACACAACCCTGGATGTCGAAATGGATACCATGGCCTGTCCATGGTCTCAGTTGTCTGGCAGATTCTGTGTTGTGGCAGAACGCTCGTGTGGTTAATCATACAACACTCTCGGTGCTTCTCAACCTGTGGAAGTATCAGTGTGTGTGCTTTCAGTTGAAGGCGTCAGCTGGTCAGATGGAGCTGGTACTCATTTGCAGTGGCTGGCGTGGATCCAGGTGGCTCTTTCAGCAACTTTCACTGCTGTGTGGGTTGTGAGCAGAACCTGGTAGGGCCCTTGCCACCTGTTTCCTGATGTCTTAAAGAGAAGAAGTCAGGTTAGAGCAAAAGGACAACATATCATGATCACACAAGTCTGTGGATGGAAGTGGAGAAGACGGATGATCCACACCAATGTGGGGTTCGTTTTCTCATCCTCATGTACATCAGCACCAGAGGCAGGACTTTTGTCCATGAGAGACCTGTGTCTTCACAGCACTTTGCAAGTTTAGTTTTGAGTGTGCCGTTCTCTCGTTCCACAGCTCCACCACTGGCTGGATGATGTGCACAGTGTGTTCGCACACCCATAGTTAGATGAGAACCGAGTTGTTTGACAGCTTCGTGCCATTGTCACTGGAAATTCTGCTAGGAATTCCCCATTGTGGAATAATGTCTCTTAACAATGCAAAATGGCAGACAGAAGATCTTTTTACCAGAAGATGTGAGGAAGTTTCTGTGTTGCCAAAGGGTGCCAAAATCATGAGTTACACCGAATACATATCTGGAGTCAGTGTAGACTGTGAGTGTTTTACCAGTAGCCAATTTGCATGCTTCCAGTAGCCAATTTGCAGTCTCATGTCACCATGAGACTGAAGGAGGACGGAAGTCATGCAGCGGTCTCTCTCATCCACAGCCTGAACAAAAGGTTTGTCAGGGTTAGGGAGAGCAAGAGTGGGAGATTGCTGCAGCGTCTTCTTCAGTGTGACAAATGCCTCGACTGCCTCTGGAGTCCAAACGACACGTTCGTGAGGAGTGAGTGATTTGCCATGGTACAGAGCACCTAAAGGGGCTTCAAGAAGAGCAAAGTCAGGAATGAACGTTCTACGATGAATGACATGAGTTGTTTCTTCGTCAAGGGTTTAGGCAATAACAATAGCTTCTACTCTCTTATCAGACAGGGATTTGCCATCTTTGGTGACGACATGACCCAGAAATGTCACAGTTTGTTGAACAAACTAGTTTGCTGAGGCATCATTCACAGCCTTCAGATCCTGCACAAACCGCCACTCAGTAGGTTGACCTTTGTCTCGGATCTTCTTAACTGGGAACAGTGGAGTGCGGACTGGTGAATCAGGCAGGGGACAATTACACCAGCCTGCAAAAGGATTCAAAAAGGACGTATCCTCCACTGCTTCCTGTCTGAGTGGATATTGTTGTTTACATGGCCTATAATCCGATTTTGGAGTGATTTTGACTGGATCACAGTTTCTGATGAGGCCTACATTATATTTGTCCTTTGCCCACAGTGTTTCAGGCAGATCTGAAAGTAAAGGAAAACATCAGAGGGCTGGACAACATTGCATAAGAATGAAGGTGATTTTCAGTCACAACAAATGAGCGTGTGGCTGGAGAACAGAAGGTTGAGACATTTTTAGATCAAATGCACTCAGACTGGGTGAATACATTACATCAGGCGTGGTTGTGGGTTGCCAATCAACGGCAGCCTGGCATGATCTGACAAATGGGCCTAAGTCTTGCCACTGGTCATCATGGGACTTGGAGAGCGAGATGGAGGGCTGGAATTCGAGACGCGAAACAGTGCCATCTGCTGGTCAGTGAGTGAGACGGAAGCTGCACTTCTGGAACCAGACCAAAAAATATTGGACACTTTCAGAGAATCATCAGGAAAAGGCAAAAACAGAGATTCATAAACGTGATCTGCTGTGTCTGTCACATGTGAAGTGCAGTGCAATGAATCAGTGTGCATAAAATCTGAAAAGGAGTGATAAGAGAACCTGACCTGGAGAGCAGATCAGTGGAGGCATTTATAGGAAGTTGCCACTGATATACAAGCAGCTACTCTGTGTGGTTTGTGACATTGTGAAGAAGAATTGTGCGTAACCGTCACTCCATCAGGGAGGATACTAAATTGAGGCCTAACACCATCATCAAATCTCTTTCTAATAGATTAATTGGGCAACAGGGAGACAACAGAAAATCATGTTCAAACCTTATGGGATGTTTGTCAAACCGAGCGGCGCATTTGAGAGGTTTTGTGAAATTTTCTTTTACAGTGGCACCGCTGGCACCTTGAGAGAATATAAAGCGACCACTCATCTCAGGAGATGTGGGCAAATCTGACATCCTAACCACAGAATAACCTGCACCAGAGTCGACCATGAAATTAAGTTTGTGACCGTTAACACACAGTTCGAGTTGAGGCATTTTCTTAAAAGCATCACTATTGTACTTAACATAAGAACCACAAAGTTGTGTTTGCTCTGGTGTGTGTGTGTGTGCGGTTAGTTTAGCAAGCGATTTCTTCATTGCTTTGGCATGTATGTGCGTGTGTTTCACTTCCCTTTCTCTGATCCTCGGCGGGTAGATTGGTCGTCTCCCCCCCGTCTGCCCCCTCCTCACTTTCTGTAGTTCAGTCGGCAGTGAAAGTTCTTGTCTCCCCCTCCTCTCGCTGCTGGGGGCAGTCCCTTGCCCAGTGTACAGAGAAGCCTCGCCCACGGCCACGTCCACGCCCCTCTCTTCCTGGTTCAGTGAAGTTGGCTCTGCTATCAGCGTTATCTTGTCTGCGTGGCCTTGACAGGGCAGACACAGCCTGCATCATGGTTAGCTGTGCTTTCTGGAGTTGTTGATTCTTTTTCTGCTGAGTTTTGTCTTTGGTTTCTTTGTGTTGATGTTCAGCATGTTCAGAATGACATCTGACCTCGGTCAAGCGAGCATTCTCAAGCCCAATGCAGGTGTGGCCTGCGTCTGCCCGTAGTGGGGGGAGCAGACCATTCAGGAAGGCCTGTTTCAGATGTGTTTCATAAGCCCCTGGCTCGTTGCCAAGGGTGTCAGGTATGGGGATGCCTCTGTGTTGATTAAACAGGACGGTCAGACGTGTGAGGAAATCTCCTACGGTTTCGCCTGGTTGTTGTTTGCACCCCGTTATTTTGGACATGTCAATTTTATTGGGGAAGGCGGTCCTCAGGGCGTTGAGGAGTGTGTTGAGAGCGTTGACGTATGCTGCATTAACCGCATCATCCCAGTCTGGTGAAGTCAGACGGAGGTCTCCCCCACAGTGCGGACATATCTTTGCAAAGTCAGTGGGGCCTAAAGATGAGGAGGAGGTGGCGTCATCATTCAGTCCTCCCGCTGCCCCGTCTCCATTGACTGGGAGAGCGGTGGGTGGAGTCTGAGATGGGCCTGATCGTTGATTGGTGGAGTCTGGTCTCTGCACATCATATGGAGGAGGGTTTTGTCGTAGGTGAGGAGGAAGGCAGGCGTCGAGGGGAGGACTGCCACACCCTGTAATGGAGAATACAGAGATCTATATGATTTCTTTTCAACTTTCTCAGTTTCCTTCTTATCAACCTTAGCCATCTGTTTAAATGTTTGTTTTCTGTCCCTACACTCTGCCTCTTTTTCCCACATTTCAAGACACTTTCTTATTATCTTCTGTCTTTCCACATTGCGACCTTGATTTATTTATTTATTTATTTTTTGTTCTTTTTTTTTTGTTGCTTTTTGATTCTTCCTCTTTCTCGAGGAGTTTCTCTCTTAAAAGTTTAATTTTTTCGACAAAGAATTATGAGGAAAAGCAAAGTCTCTGGACCATATTGGAAGAAAAATGTCACACTTTCCCTTCCTCACTCTTGCAACCATAAAGCCCACCATTTGGACTTTCTGGGTTCTGAAGTCCCTGACTTCCCTTGTTACCCATCCTTATCAATTAAGTGTATGAAATCATGCACATCTACAATTTCCCTTGAACACACAATTTAAGACGTGGACTCTGTCCTTGTTTCTTTCTCCAGCAAAACAGGAAAAAAGCCTTCAACAAGGTACAGTATAATGACATCATTGTGTATTACACACTTTCTTTTGTTGGAGCGACGAAGAGGTGGAACTGTTACTGACAGGAAGTGGATGTAACCTGAGAGTTCAGCAACAAACTTCAACCCTGTATTCACCAAGTTCTGTCTCCAGAGGTGCAACACAGAAGTTACCTCTGTCTCCGTTTCCAGTGTCTCCTTCTGTTGACTGAAATTAGCCCACTGAAGCACCACCAGCCACTCCCTGCAGGAAAGTGTGTGTGTGTGTGTCAGGTGAATATCCCTCACCTCCTCCTCCTCCTCCTCCGGCTGTGTCTCAGGTTGTTGACTCCCTGGACGTGTCCACTCACGGCACCAGAGTGGGTCTGGTCCAGTACTCCAGCCGGGTCAGGACAGAGTTTCCTCTCAACATGTACCACTCTGCTGATGAGATCAAAGCTGCAGTCATGAAGGTAAACCTGTGTTTGTTATCTTTAATGTTTTCATGTCAGACTCCGTGTGGAGAAAGTATTAAAAAGCATCCTGAGAACCAGCCGTTCATTCTGGAGCGACGTAAAGACAGTGTGATCATTTGAATTATCATTACACAGTTCAAATAAAAGTTTTAACCCAACTCTCAGTCCACACTACATTTTATTTCACGAGCCGCCAACAGGAAAATACAAAGAGAACCACCTGCTCATGACGTCCCTGACTTCAGTTAGAGTCATAGACCTGTAGACTGCAGGTCCAGAAGGAGGAGCCAGTGTGGACGTGGAGCTCCGCCCCCTGCTCCCCCCAAATATGGTTACTTCAGGTTTCAAAAAACCAAGATGGCGCTGGACAAAATGCCAAACTCTTGAAAATGGCGGCTCACAAACCAACGGGTGACGTCACGGTGGGTTGATACTAACAAAACCCTGTCCACTCATTTCTGTGGCTGTGTAGGTTGAGTACATGGAGAAAGGTACGATGACGGGTCTGGCCCTGAAACACATGCTGGAGAACAGTTTCTCCGAGGCCGAGGGCGCTCGTCCCGCCAGCCGCAACATCCCCCGCATCGGACTGGTCTTCACAGACGGACGCTCCCAGGACGACATCACTGAGTTCGCCAAGATGCCCAAAGAAGCCGGTAAGACTCGAGCGGTGAGAGGGTCAACGCAGATCCACGGTCTGTTCTCTGGTTCTGTCAGTTGATGAGTTGCTGCAGATGAACGGTCTTTGTGTGCACGTACGCAGGCATCACCATGTACGCTGTGGGCGTGGGAAAAGCTGTAGAGGACGAGCTTCGTGAAATCGCGTCCGAACCCGTGGAGAAACATTTCTATTACACCACCGACTTCACGGCCATCAGCACCATCGCTGAGAACCTCAAGCTGAACGTCTGTCCAGGTACAATCCTCCACTGAGGACGCTGCATGTTGACAATGTACAGGAGCCCCACGACAAACACAACACACAACACCACACATTTATTATCTGTTTGCCAATATCAAAGTTTTTATTTTATGCGATGTCAATTCAGAAGATTTATTTTTAATGTTTTACTTAATTTCAAATTCTACTATTCAAGCCGCTGTATACTTGGTTGTATCTGTGAGTAAAGTTGTGGGTTAAGCTGTCAAGTATCAAGTCTCAGTACATTTCTTTGTGATAAGAGTTGTGTGAGGACATTTTCTTTTTGACATTAAATTTTGTGCGTCTTAGTTGTAAAGTCTCTGAATGGATCAGCTCCTTTCATACTGTATTTTATGGCTTATGCTTAAACTCTTTTAAAACATTCAAACAGTGACCATTTCCCAGAAGAAGAGAAGAGATAATGCAGCAGAGGTGATTAATATCTTGTTTGTTTCAGGCTCATCCACCAGCAATGGTGCAGCATGACAGTTGGGAGATAACCTATATCTTCATAGATGAACCTTATTCATATAAACAAGAGAGAGCAATTCAGACGTTTCTTTGTTTCAAGTATTTCAGTTTCAATTGGTCCAGGAACATTCAGGCTAATCATGATTTCCTGAAACACCCATGTTTAAACTGCAGCAGTATTTCCTGATAAGTGACCAATCACTGCAACCGAGACAGATGTGAGCAGAGAAGTCAAATAGTTGATGACTAACGTGGTATCACGAGGAGTGAAACTCAGGCAGTGAACATGCGGTGACATGTCGTCCATGTGGATGATGGTACTGTGGCGTGTGTGTGCAGAGGAGAGTCAGGGGAGATGGGGGTGAGACCGTGTGCACTAGAGAGTCTGGTGGAGTTCCCAGCAGGCGACCATAGGCAACCTGGAGCAGCTCACTGCGAAACATATCCTTTAGAACATCTTGGAGTAAATATATGCTCTGATGTTAGAGTAAAACTGAGGTTTATGTGTATGAAACAAGAATCTTCTCATTTGATTTGTTGAAAAGCAGTGCCTGTTGTCCCGGCAGCTGCCATGGGTGAATGATGTGTGAAAGAGGAAAAGGAGCAGGACATAGAGCGCTTGGTGGTGGTCATTCAGAAAGAGAGAGGGAAACACATGAATAAATGTGGCCACTTTACCAACATATAAGAAATTCCATCAACTGATATGAGTATCCAACTGAATCCACATATAAACCAGTTAGATGATGTTTCTTTTAAACTCAATATCGATGAGTGTGAATATTCTGCTAGCACAAGAAAATCAATAAAGTCTAATTTGTAAGTAACGAAATGTCTGATGTATAATACTCATGTGTGTATTTTATTATTAATAATCAACTGCCACTGGCTGGGATGACTGCTCGTCTGGAGGCAGCTGGAGGAACGCTTCACCAGGAAGTGACCAGAGACCTTACAAAGGAAGAGAGGACAGAGTGAGGAGAGGAGGAAGGGCGCATGTCTGGAGGTCATTTAGGCAGAATAAATCCCACTTCTGATCGGCCGGACCCATCAATTCTTTCACGCGAAGCCTTGGGAGACCTTCTCCGGTAGATCTGCTGATCTGCGCGTTGATGATTTGACAATTTATCTGACATGGCTTAATGATTAGGATTCTTGCTACCGGTATAGATGTAAAAATAAATCATTGTGCCTTATTGCCTTTAAAGACAACAGCGACAATAATCTACGATTTAAAATAAACGTTTGTGCATAAATATAGATGAATATCAAGCAACACTGCTGCAGCTTTTATTGTGCTGGCGCCCCCTGCAGCCCTGTGTAGTGATGACTCCTGTTTTGGCTCTGTGTTCGAGCATTGACGTGTCCCACTCGCACGAACAAAATATTACCCACTGATCCTCTACTTCCTAGCCCTGAAGAGCATGTAAAGCCTGTAACAAATCCACCAAGCTGTTCAGAACTCTTCTGTTTTAACAGTTTCCATAACTGAATCATTAGAGATAAACTCTGGTTTTTAATAACCCAGAGTGTTGCAGACTGATCTCAGTTCATTCACTCTCACCTGCAGCTGGTTGTGACAGTTGGGTGACTCTCGATCCGGTTCTTCTCACCGGAGATGAGACCCCCTCAGCAGAAGTCACAGAAGGCAGACGTTCAGGGAGAGAAGGAGAGCTTTCTGTGGTTTACCTCGCACATCAGACTCACTTTCTCGCTGCTGCTTTCAGGTAGAAAAGTTGCATGAAATGATTAAATGCATATTGTACCTACAGTTTCCATATGTCTTAATAATCAGAGATATCTCCAGACATCTAATCGTACATCATCAGATATAAACAGGACCAGGGGCGTGTTGGTATCTTTTGACAGTGATCCGATGTAGATAATAGTATAAACAGAAAAAAAACCATAGACGACAGTTTTCAACAGTCACGAACCATCCATCTGTTTCTGTTAGTTCCCTATTTATACTTGCCATTTTTTTACAACATTGGAACAAGTAATTAAAAGAAGGAGAGGCAGGAGTTGTAAAATGAAATGTTGTTACCACTCCCATTTCATGCGTCATGGTTTTTAGTTTTCCAGGTGAAAATCTTTTAAATCCTGTTGGGCTCCAATGGTGAGAGAAGTCTATTAAACAAAGGGAAGACTATAAATTTCCTGAGGCATGGATGCGAGTGGTGATTGAGCTGTTCATATTATCAGAATCTGATATTTGACTCTGAATAAAATAGCTAACCTCACCAATATGCTTATCATTCTTTTCTTGCTCTGCACTTTACCACATTTCATCCAACAACAGTCTCCCACATGTTTGTGGGGCAGTAGATTAAATCAGTCGATTATTGGGCGTATGCCATTTATTTACTAATTCATTCATATGACAAGTAATTTACGATTTTCTAACTCTTACAATGTTAATATAACAAAAAAGACATTCTGAAATTTATTCTCCTCTATATTTGAACACCTGTGCTGTTTTTGTATATTTTCAACTAACTTTACTTTATTATATTTTCTGGTGAATCATTGTAATAAAGCACGAAGACATTAAAAAGTGAAATCTTTGCGGCGATTTTCCCCCAGAGGTTTATAAGTTCCTACCTTGCAAGGGCCTTATGATATTTCCGCCTTTGCCGGCTCTCGGTATGAGAATACTTTGTCTGTATCAAACACCTACACACACACCCTGCTTCCAATGTAGTTCAAGACAGTGAAAACTCCCTCACCGGGAGACTGAGGCCTGTCATCCATGAACCTGGGGTTGTTGGTTAACTCCGGCTCCTTGGGCAAGCGCCGACACGTTCATGGGACCAATAGTCTGATGTTGTAGGAGTAGAGGGCATTAGTCGAATCAAGACACCCAACTTAAGTAAGCATCATTTTCACAGTCACTTTAACAGATAAAGTGAAACTCAGACTTAATATGGTGATAGTGTTTTCTGTCTTCTGTCACTCGATCTGCAATTACGATATTCTATCAGTTTAACCCTATTTGGACTTGCTTTCACAGCATTTTGTGACATCAGCAGACCTTGATTACACAAACCGATATTGACACGCAAACCTGAGTTGAAGCGTAAGCAAGTGAGACGTATTGTGTTGCTGCTGCGCAAACAAATATGAATTGTCTTTATTCTGGTAGCATAACTCATATAAACTTGCCATAACACGGATATTCTTATATTCTAAATAAGATCAACAGTCGAATTATTACTGTTTTAAACGTATCAGTGATTTCACTGGAGCAACACCACCAGATTGCGCACTCACAGTGATATTGATAGTGATGATGATGATGATAGTGGTATTGATGATGATAGTGATGAACTGTAAGTTACCGATGTTAAAAACCTGGTTTCTCAGAGGAGTCCCCAGTGGCTTAAGTTGACTTCATATTCACAAAGGTGGAATAGTCATGTTAGTAGATGAAACTCTTTGAGGACAAGCAGTTCACTCTGGATCCTGGTGTTGAAGCAGCTCAAGTGCTGGGGATCACTTCCTGCCCAGACACAGAGCGATAGATTTTGTGATGACCTTAAACACATGTTCTCCACGGACTATGAGACATGAAGAGACATGTTGGTTTGTAAAAATATTTATAAGGATAATTTTAGAATGTAAATTAGCTGTAAATGTTTCCAAGATCTTAAATACTTACAGCCGTGAGGAAGTCTGAAATGATGAAACAACTTTTGAATCATCACACTGAAGCTTGTGACCTATCTAAAGTGTCTGTGATTTGTGTTTGCAGCGGAAGTCAGGCGGTGAGAAGCAACAGCGTCCTCAGCCTCCGTGCAGATTTCCATCTGATGTGACCCGAAGCATTACTGGGATGACATTGTTTCCAGGAGCCTATCGTTAATGTCCTTGATCAGCTCCTCTCACTGAGCAACTGGTTTATCATTTATTATATTACAAAAGCCTTTAGGTAAATGATCATCCTAATAATCCTGGGAATCTAAACAACTCCAACTGTGTTGATGATGAAGCTCTCAGAAGGCATAATAAATCCTTTGGTGTTGGTGTGTGTGGTGTGTGTGTGTGTGTGTGTGAAATGTGTGTGTGTGTGTGTGTGTGTGTGTGTATGTGTGTATTGTTGCTTGGCTGAGCTGCCCCAGTGTGTGTGACCTTCCCCCGTGAGCTAACGAGCTCCTGATGAGAAGAGGCTCTACGTCCTGTGCGACTTCCTGAACACACAGAAGGTTGCATCTCAAGCAGATCCACCGGAGGTTGTTACCAATGATAGATTGTTGTGGCTCATGGTTACTGGAAAATGCAATAAAATGCCACCAGGGAGAGAGGTTGAGGTGGAGCAGAGAGGAACCAAAAGGTTTTGATTTTTCTAAGAAACAGTATTAGGAAGAACCTGAAGTGGCATCGTTAAACGCACTGTTGTTGTTAAGTATTGGTGGAGTTTTGACCTTTTCAGAACAAACGTCTCAGCAGATGAAGCTGACTCCTGAAACATTCTGGACTGTCGCCGTCGATATTACAGACATATGTTCATTATCCAAAAGTTTATACGTGGATGTAGATGTGACATGAATGTAGATAACGCTACAGGCTCAGTAGTTGAATCTGCCCGGCGGACGAGCGATGAAAACACAAGAAGTGATTGCGCCGGGAGTTCTGCATCGGTGAATCATGAAAAGTGCGTCCTGTGGAACGATGCGCTGTCGCTGTTTTGCAAGTGCGAAGGTGAGTGTAGAGCATACTGACCATGAAAACATACAAAAACCCAGTGTCACATCTTATAGGACCTGACACATGAAGTGGGGAAGTAGACCTGTGTGTGGGGAGTCAGCGGCCCTCAGGCACAGTCACTGCTCGAAATGCCTGGGCAGAGAGAGAAAAGGAAGGCCAGCGAGAGAGACAGTTACAAGAGTGAGTGTGTGGCCCCAATTTGCCACCACTAACAATAAACTGTAACTCTAATCCCTATTTACTCAGGACCAGTCCCAATGCTTTCATTTGATTCTTCTAGAACCCTTTGATTGCCACACCCATTAATACACAAATACACAAACATATTGAGCATGCATGGCACATGATTCACCTGTCACACACACACACACACACACACACACACACACACACCACACTAAGATGGTGGTGCTGACCACACAACATATAACACTCCAGGTATCTCTGCAGCACCAGTGTTGGTGATGTTCTGCAGCGGCTAGAGTGAGCTCTGTTTCACTGTGCTCTGTGTTTTGGCTGGAAGTTGATGTGTTTGAGTGTGAAACAATAATATATGGCCATTACTTATTTTCCTGTTCCTCTGGCAACTGTGAAGCTGTCCTGTGCGTGTCTGTTTCTGAAGACCCAGTGCTCACACAGGCTGCTTTGTGGTTTACTGGTGTGTTTCATTTACTGGTTTAACGTGGAATCTTTCCTACGCAGAGATATTGTTTATTTAGTCCTGATCACGACCGAGTCTCCCTCAGACTCCTCAAACCTCAGATATTAACTATTTTGAAAAAACAAAATGACTGGCACAATGTTGTGCAGATGCTGTTTTAAGCTTGTTTATATTTTATAATAAATTAATTCTTAATCATCTTGTTTTAAAGGCAAAAGCGTAAAAGACAAAAGGGAACACAGTGAAAATTATTTCATGAGTACACTTAATGTTCAATTTAGTTCATTACTGCAAATATTATTATGCTGTAATATTTAAATGAATTCCATCAAGTCATCTTTCAGGCTGATGCCCTGATCTATGAGTGAAGAAACCATGCCAACTGCTGTTGAAAAAGTGGATTCTCAACACAATTTACAGAAGGCTCAGTTTCTTTAGATGATTGGTAGTTTAAAGGTGAGGCCTTCCTTACTGGCCGTGTGGTTTTTATACTATGATGAATTTTTAAAAGTTTAGCTTATTTTTGCTTCCATGTTTCTTTCAGACAAATCCCCAACATTTAGACATTTAGATATTTGTTGTACAATCATATCATCTATATATATATATATTTATATATGTCTTAATGAGATGTTTGTTCATATATTCCCAGTCTTATTTATAGAAGTATTTTATTCTGCTTACAATAGTAATGGAAATATAGATGTTATATGACCTGTTAGCTGTATTTTATGTTGGTGAACAGTCAAAAGATGCACAAAATATCCACTAATAGGACCCAGCTGACTCAGAAAACAAGAATAGATTACATAAATAAGAATTTTGAACAAACTCCTTTATCAATAGGCTGATTTCTGTTTGCAATATTTAAATGATCTCATTAATGATTATTTGCATGTTTAAGATAACATTTTCTAAACACAGCATAACCAAAAAAGAAAAATAATTGTGTTCATATAAAAATAACTAAAATTGAAGTTTCATTGTGAAACCCTGCAGGCGTAATGCATTCGCCGAAAAAAAGTTCTGTTTTCTGAGATAACCTGCTCGGAAAACGGGAAAAAAAATTAATTAGAAAACAGAGCGCTTTTTTGTGCTTTTATTTTGAAAATTGAAGTTCATAATATACTAAGACGCTTTATACGTCATGGCGCTAATATGCGCAATGAATGCGCCGCTGATCTGGTGTTTTGGTGACTTCGCGCGCCATGTATTTGCTGCACACGTTCGCACGGGACCTCGTTAAACCTGGCTGCTGCTCTTAGATGATCTGGTGTTTAGCGACGTCTCAACGCCATGACATGCAGCAATCTTCCGACCGTCGGAGCTCTCGGCTTCTGTGAAAATAACACCAGAACCCAAGCGGCCTGATGCGGCGTGTTGTTCTGTTATTCTGTCTGAGCCTCCAGAATCACACCCAGTTCCTTTCCTTCACCCTTCAGAACTTCTCCTGGACCACAACCCTCCTCCATTAGGGCCTTTCAAAACTAAGAGGTCACAACCAACGCCCTGCTTATCTGGGAGCCTTTACACATCAATCTTCCACATAATAAAGCCACTAATGGTATTTACTGTAATATTGAATTATGGACAAATAAAAACATCTATTTATCTATCTACAGCATATCCCGAAAATGCTCGAGACTTTCAGCTGATGTTCCAGTTTATTTGACTTCCCCAAACAACATAAAGAGCGTGCTTAGCTCGAAGTGCGAAAGCATCGCTTTCGCTTTGTGAGAGTTACAGATTCACCCAACAGTCGCGTCTTCTCTGAGGCATACCGCGCAGAATAAGCATGTAAAAAGCTTTTGTTTTCCTAATTAATTTTTTTCCCTGTTTTTCCGAGATAGTTATCTCAGAAAAACTTTTTTATTTCAAATGAATACAATACGCTTCGTAGAACTTGAATGAATAATTACTAGAATGAAATTAAATAGTGTTCATAGCTGTTGTTTAAATATCATGTGGATCCTGACTCACTGTCGCAATATGATTCTCTAACAGGATATACGACCAATGCTGATTTAAGTTTGCGGAGAAACTTATGTTGCTTATTAAAACATATAATTAATCTTGTTTTCAGAATGTACAGCACTTATCAACAACTGCGATATTATAACATAATGTATCTGTCATCAGATCTTCAGGCGTCAGAAGATGAACTTCGTCATCCTCAAGCGTGACCGTGTGGTCATCGATGCAAGACTCCTTCACGCAAGCTGGCCGAAGCGTGCTTGTTGTGGTTCTCACATCTCCATCAACTTCATCAATGCGGGTCTCATTCACCCTTCTGCAAACACCGGGTGTGATGTAATCCTTTCATAGGTAGCAAGCAACGAAATCGATAAGTGAATCATCTGCAGCTCTAATACATTTATTTTATTCCTTCGAGATCTTCTGCAAATCCATAAGCTACATCGCCCTACCATTCGCAGTGCGTCAACATGATCAAATATGGCTGACCATCACCTGTTAGATATCAGCTTCACACATCTACTGAAGCTGTTCTCCGTCTGCTGCACTACATCTAATTGCTCACTGTTCACCACTGAAAACACCCTCTGAACCTGTGCTGCATGGCGGCGATGAGTCCCTACGTGCATATCTGCCTCCTCGCCATCACGTGCAGATCACACCGTCAGGAGAGACTTTGTTACTGATTGGATTTTTAATCTAGTGACCAGCATGTTGGCTCAGTTCTTCCTGATCTTTTTCATCACCTTGGCCTGGGGCACTGGACCCTTTCTTCCACTCCAGGTGTTTCTGCCTCAGGGAACCATCTCAAATCCCCACACCTCTACTCAAGAAAAGTGATACCACTTATATTATTTATCTGGTCATAGTTTGGTTCATCATCGTTTACCTCTTCCAGGTATGTTCACTGCTAAAAGCAATAACAGTGCTAGAAGGCCAGAAAGTACAATCCTCCTCACGGGTTCAGGTCTTTGTTGTGTATGGCCACGTCGTAGAGCCACTGCCAAAACAGGCTTCTCCAGCAACGATTTTCTAAGAACTACCACCCGGCTGCCTCTTTTGCTGCCATATCTCAGTCCAGATTCTGCCCCGGTCCATCAGTCCCAATCATCCTCACGGCGTACGAGACAAAGCGACTCCGGGAGTATCTGAAGTATCTGATTTGCAATTGAAGCCTGCAGTAAGAATCGGAGTGCAAGTGGATGATTTTACAACTTCGAGAATTACAGGCTCGCAGTTCTTACGCCTTCACATCCGTCCACTCATTGTGATATGTACCATTAAAACCTAGTGTAAAAGTATTTTATCACAATAAAAGTAATAAACAACAAGCCAAAAAGTGTCAACCACTGTGACGTCATCCCATTTGTTTGTAGGCTTCTTGAAGTGTTGAGACTTTGGCATTTATGTGCTCTTGGTATTTTAGCAACAGAGAAACCAATGTGCTTTATATATACGATGATTGTAAACAGGACCATAGTTTTACTAAATAGACATCACTATCTATCTCTCTGCTCTATCTCTCTATCTCTCTCTATCTCTCTATCTCTCTCCTATCTATCTCTCTCTCTCTCTCTCTCTCTCTCTCTCTCTCTCTCCTCTCTCTCTCTCTCTCCTCTCTCTCTATCTCTCTCTCTCTCTCTCTCTCTCTCTCTCTCTAATTGAATCACTGGGACTGAAGGTCTTGGCTTGCTCCTTCGGTAGATTTGATCGACAGCAGACCAGTTGCCACTGACAGCGTATGTATATAGAGTGTGAGCCTGTGTTGGTGCTGTTGGTCTCAGGTCAGTACACACTACTGGAGATGACACCTGTAGCCACCACGCCACCCAGCGCTGATGTTTCATCACCCGGGGCCAGAACTAAGATAGTTTTTGTTGTTGCAGATGTGTCTTTTTCATTTTACATACTGTTTGTGTGTTGTTTTTATTCTTGTGGTTTATGTCTTTGTCGTTCTTTTCTTTCCTGCGACAGATGTTGACACGGAGTCGATGAAACTCACATGAATGATAAGAAGAGAAGCATGATTTAATGAGTGAACCTTGACTTGCAGGTTTAAGAAGTGCTCGGTTATTATTGTCAGAACCCGTTTTTATCTCGACTGGTTTGAAAGTGTCTGCTCTTTATAACACCACCACCACAGATTCAACCTTTGATGCTGTATGTTTGAGGGTTTGACAAAGTCAGTGGTAATCAGAGTTCAGCAGAGTTCTCTGCATGCTGCTCTGGTGCCCTCTCTCTCTGTGCGTCTGCCTTCTGTGCTGGTTATTTCTCCTGTCAAATCCTCCTCTGCTGCTCACCCTGCCTGTGTGTGTGTGTGAGAACAACACCGGATGACTCTCCATATTATTCACAATACACAACTACCACACTACAAAAGGTTTGAAATAACTTTTTCTCCTAGATGATATTTCATAAACATCTAGAAAAGTTCAGAAACGGATCATTTAGTGAAGTATGAATTTCAAAAGTGAGGCATGAGCCCCGTCTACATTCTCGCACAAATTGTTAAGGCAAATAATTGAAACTGTTTACATGTTGTCACGTCATGGCTGGATTTTAGTCCCATGACGTTGATTGCCATAACCGACTAGATAATGAATTTTGTTTATGCTGCTCTCTCCGACGGAGTGACTCTTGAAAAAGAGGTTTTAATCTCACAGTGAAGGACTTTACAGGAAGTGCACCTTTGTGAGAGGTGGAGGCAGTGGTTCTGTTATCACTGTATCAGGCAGTATCTTATTATCAAATTGCCACCATAATGCTCAGAACCACCCTTTTAAACCATGTGCAGATAATATCTAACAACAGAGATTTGTTCTGCAGCAATATAAACTTTTGTCTCTACATCAAGCATGTGTCATTTGATTTACACCATATTTTTGTCAGTTTTGAAGGAGCCCTTCCAGACATATTACAAGTGTAGGTGTGTGTGGGATGGATATTCAGTAATGGGTTTGAATGGTTTCATGATCAAACAAAAGGGCAATTCAGCGCTCTGCTGTACAAAGCGCAAGTTTCAAATCAGTCCTTCTCTTCACACGATGGCTTCCATCTGTCAGCGTAACATCTAGGATCCCTGCCTTCATTATAATGGTTCTGCCCACTTACTATCATATCATGCTGCATCACTTTCAATAAGCACACTGTCATTTCTGCTTCCACTAAAATGTTTGAATGCAAATCACATCCCATCACTAATTGTGTGTTTTTTATTCCCGTATCTGTACCAGTGTTTTTAAGCTGCTCTGCCACTGTTGCGTCTGTCAGGTGAATATTGGTTTCAGATTGGAGAGCAAGAGGTCTGTGCATGATAGCACAGACAGCTACAGTCAGAGGTGTTCCTTTGGTTTCTGGTCCCAGAGAAGAACGTGTTAAAGCTTGAATTACAGATAAATGAACACCACCTAGAAATATGTTAAATGTTCCCCTGTAACGAGGTTGAAGGATCCTCACATCGTCTGTGAATTCCTCCTCTTACAACTTTAATGTATGACGAGTTCATCAAAGGACCTCTCTCAGGGCCTGGTGTGGCCAGAATGTGTGTTCCTTCTGGCTCTTGGTCTGACCGCATCACTTCCACATCAACTGCACTGATTCACCTTCAGGAAAGCACCAGGTCAGA
Source organism: Hippoglossus stenolepis (assembly GCF_022539355.2). NCBI lineage: Eukaryota > Metazoa > Chordata > Actinopteri > Pleuronectiformes > Pleuronectidae > Hippoglossus > Hippoglossus stenolepis. The sequence continues at coordinate 2,373,789 of NC_061485.1, forward strand.
ATCACAAAATGTCTTTTATTATTATTATTGTGTGTGTTATTATTGTCATGATCGTGATCTTATCAGGGACTTCAGTGGAAAGAAAACTAACAAGGAGAGTTTCAGTGACTTCTGTTTCTTCTCTCTTCCAGATAATGTACCTGAATCCCTCGTTACATCTTATTCAAAATACCTGGTGTTGAGCGATATGATCCAGCTCACTGCAACAATCAGCCTGTTTTTCTTGAATTCGTCTTCTCTGAGATCAAAACGCTCTGTTGCCTCATCGTCTCCCACTTGCCATCTGCACCACCCTCAACCACGCCATTGGGCCCAGCTGTAAGCGAATGGAGTCTTGCTCTGCTCCCGCCCCGTCTGTCTCACTTTGCATTTCAGACTCTGCACCATCAGAAGAACATACATTCTCCTTAGGTTGGATTGGGCCATGAACATAGTTTCTGCTCTGTCAGGTGTGTTTATCGTTCATAACTTGCTGGCCTCACAGTTATTTCATTCACTATTTTCTGCTTGAGTGGAACAACCTGTTCCGACACCCTGTCAATGTAAAGAGAGAGGTGTCCTACATTATCTACCTGATTGGTGTTTGGTTCCAAACTACTCTACAGCGTGCTTCAGATCTTCACTTGCTGCTGGAAGCTGCCTGAGAGTAAATCAGGGATGGAGATGCAAAAGAAATAAGTAAAGCCATCCTGCTCCACTGGCTTTAGCTGCTGCACAGCATGCATGCTCACCTGCCGTTATAGGAAGATACCCTATTGAACTTGTTCCCCAAACATTTGTACCATGTTATTGTTTCTTATATCACATCATCAGAGTGGTACAGAATTTATCAGTCACGATGGTTTATGGGCTACGAGACAAGGCGTTCAGACGACACCCTGAAAAAGCACCTGATATGTAAACTGAGATCAACCATCACCTGCATTAGTGAAGTTCCATGTTGCTGTGCGACACATTTTTTTTCCAAAACAGAACTGAGAAGATGAGAACGAATACATTCGACTTTTATAGCGTCGAAACGTTCGAGGTTTCTGTCTCCATTCTCTGGTTTCAAGTCTTCTTCAAACAGCTGTGTTCATTTAGTGAATTATGATCATTTAAGTCAAAACAGACCATAAGCACCTGATGCATTGGGGGATACAGTGTGATTGACAGCTAGCACGTCCAGTGGGTGCAGGTGGCGAGTGTGGTGGGGGTGCTGTAGGAAATGTGCTCTCACTTGCCTCGCAGTTCAGTAACAGTTGTGATCAGCCGATGGCATACCAACGTCAGCCATCTCAATATAACAACATGATTATTATCTAATTTAACCAGATCTGATCCTCAGTCATTACTGCTTTTTCATCGCTTCAATCGAATAAATCTGAACTGGTTCGTTTCTAAACGTGCGCAAAAAACATTATGAAACTATTACTGTTGTGTGTTCTGCCTTTACAAAATAAGGTTTTGCTCGAAATCAGGCGACAACAGACATCCGTTCAGTTGGGACCTGTGTGCTGCACCTATAACATCTGAGGCCACACCCTTCCCTGCCTGTGTCAGGGTGCCCCCCTCTGTGGCACCACTGCATTGAGAGATTTGATACTCCGCTGGTCAACAAATTGGTTCTGCTCCTCTGCTCTTTTCAATCACTCAAATGTAGAACTGATCTTTATAAAAGCGCCAGGAGGTCAGATTGAGGTTCACTTCTGGGCATATCTTATTTGATGGAATTCGCGGAAGATGTCGGATCATGAATCCTACAGTGTCACAATTCATTCACCACGTGTTGTGTACCGTGTTGTGGCAAATATTTGTGTTGTGTTTATTATTTGTGTAAGGGAGCAATGATTGGGCTGCGTCTTGCGTTTAAACTTTTGTGTATGTGTTTCATCCCGTGTCTCATAAACACCTAGAGCAAATAAAACACAAAAGTAACCTGCCTACGTGTCTAATTTCCGATGTGTGTTTAAATAGATTGCGTATGTGATAGCTGTAAGGTCAGGTGGGGTAGAGAGGGCACATTCAATTAATTACCTACTGTATCACCAGGGCGACATGACAGCTCCCATAGTGAAACCAAACCATCTCAAATACCTGGTCGCCAGCTGCAGTACATTTTCATAAGCCCTGCCTCTCCATGTTAGCAGATGGGACTGGATAAAAGAAAAATCATAGTACATGTGATATAAATGTTTCTCTCTCATGGTTCCAGAGTGGAAACTCAGTGTAGAAACAAGTGGGGAAACTCAGTGTACCAAACAGAGAGAACTTCGGTGTCGATTGGCTTTCTAGGTTTTGTGTCGCCAACAAGGCACCTCATCCCCACGTCCCCCACACTCCTATCGCCCAGGATTGCCCGGTCAGCCCCTGTGATTCTGCTCTCTAGCTTGTTGTTGTACCGTTGAATATAGGTTGAGAGTAAATATTAGTCTTCTGCCCCACCCCCTCTCTTTCGCTCTCTGTCTGTCTGCTTGTGCTTGTAGTGGGGGCAGAGAGAGGACCCAATTATATGATTAAGGAAAATTCAAAACTCCCAGGACAACAGAGGAGAATACAAAAGTATGGGATATATTTGATAATTTATATCATATAAAATATATAATTTATATCGTTTAAAATCATGGGGAGGGAGAGGGAGGGAGGGCTGGCTCATAAGCATTTGAGAACAGGCATAAAAACAGGTGCTCTCTGTGAAGGGCTGTTTCTTTAAAGACAGGAGTAAAAAAAAAAAAAAAAAAGAAAAGAAAACTGTTGGGGAAATGATCTTATTGATATTTTGACCAAGTATAATTTTGAACATTTCATTAAGACCCAAGGAACCATATCCTTGTGGTAAAATGGGCATGCTATGTGCTCCCCTTTAAATGAATTTTTGGTGAATGAATAAATCAACGGTAAGAATCAAAAATCAATGTGTTGATCTGCTGTCAGGCTGTTTATATTGAGACATATTGATCAGATGGCTTAAATTCATATATTTCAAACACCTCATATAAGTATAAGAGTGTTGGGCCCCATGAGTTTAACAATAGAAACCACAAGTGCCGTCAAAGCCTGAAGCAGCATGTCCACTCCCAGGACTCAGTCTCCCCAGAAAGGGACCATCAAGAGGGGTGTGGCTCCCCCAGGGACACGGTTTCAACTCCAGTGGTGCCTCTGGGCCCCACATGACCTGGCAGAGGTGCGGGCCAATATAGTCAGGTTCCCCCTCTTCTGTCTTTCTAAACTCCCTCAGGGAGCTGTGGAGCCTCTTCTCCAGCTCACATCTTCTCTGCTCCCACATCAACTCTTGAGAGGAGCACAAGGTACCTTCAGCTCATCTACCAGAAACCTCCTAAGCCTCAAGCTCTTAACGTCCCTGTAGCGTCGATGTCATAGAAAGCAGCTTCAGCAACTAGGCTTCTGACTCAACAAACCAACAAGATAACTTACAAACGCTTTCCGAACTGCGCAGCAACTTCCTTTTCCTTTCTCTGGACTGGTAACACCTTCGGGCTTAATCATTATACTAGGCTAAGCTTAAGACTGTTTGTTCGATTCTGTGTGAGGAGTTTATAAATTTTGATTTGTGGTGTTGTGATATTTTAGTTACAAGTTATTGAAAATAATGTTAGTCTGTTGTCTTCACAGTCTTCCTTGCATACACATCTAGCAACCTTCTCTAAATTTGCTTCCACCACACACACACACACACACACACACACACACAGACACACACTTAACTCTTCACCTCGTGCCATATCTCTGGTCATAAACATTCAATAGGGAGGAGGTGTTATCTCTTTTAATATACCTCATCTTAGAGAGAAATACCTCAACTCACTGAACACACACACATACCTATCTTTGTTTATGTAGTGAACATTTAGTAATTTGTGTTTTAACCTTTATTATATTCTGTAAATGTTTTCCTTTCACAAATGCTTTTATTAATGTTACATAAGTGAATTTGCCAACCTCTACACTGCTCAAGAACTCCATATCCTTCAACTTAGCTAACTTTATATATGGTAATTTTGGTTATAGTTACTATTTGAAAATTGTTAATCAAGTTCCAGAATTGCTAGTTGAAGTATATTTATAGGACTTAATCAATAAATTGGCTATGTTACCGCTTGTGGTGATGCACCGTGACAACAGCCTCGTGCTGACTCATGAAGAGATGATGGTCTCACTCTGGTGCAGGAAGTGGACCTCAGAGCTTCAGCATCTGCTGGTTTCAGATGTTAGAGCAGCGTGTTCATGAACATGGCGTCACAGTCATGTTACACTGGCACCGTGTGACTGAGGATCCTGGCACAAAGTGTGATGACCTCTCCATGCAGTGAGCGAGCCTGTCAGAGACTGACTCTGTCAAACATTTCTTATCACAAGTCACAAAGAACTGGGAGCGGGCTTGAAGGAAGTGAAATCATCATGTTGGGAATAATTAATATACAGAATAACACAAACTGTTCCCTTTGTGGGCCCAAGGAATGTCCACTGTCTTCCAGGACATCATCTCTCAGGCACTTTCTGTCCCTTGTCTCTGGCAGACCTCCCATCATCAATTGTGTTCCAGCATGCTGCTGTTTAGAGCACTACAGTCTCCCCCTTGTGGATTGTTCTGTGAGGGTGGTGGTCAAAGGCATTCTGCTCAAGAATCATGCATCCTCGTTTACAGCAAACGTCCTGTAAGTCAGTTTTCTATTAAATATGGTAAAAATGTTTATCAAACAGTTTCTCAGAGACTTAAAGATGCTCTATCTTCTTGACTCTTCTTCATGCCTGTAAATGTCTCATTACTTTTCTTCTGGTTGTTTCCATGATGTCAAACTGGTGATTTTGTTCTTTGCTCTTTGGGACAGATGTTTCCTGTTTGTTGCAGAAGAAAAACAAAGTCATGGAGATTCCTAAGTGAAGTGATGGGACAAATGTTTGTGTTCATTAAAGCAGAGACAAGTAGAAACAGGACTTTCTCTCTCAGAGATGTTTTCTTCATAATTACATCTGGTTTATAAATGATCATGTGTTTGTTTTCATAGGCTAAATATAAAGCTGACTGGGGATGTGCTGCTGTTATACCAAACGCCACCTGGCTCTAGGTCAAAAGTAGAAAAGCCACCCCATCTGCCTGATCTTTGAGAAATCAACGTCATTTTTAAGTCAGAGGTTTTGATCTTTTGTCAAGAACAAAATACGATTTAAGCAAAAGTAGTTTCAATGTGTTTAACTTTGTATGGAACTAAAATCCAATTTAGTGACGTGAATCCCAGGGAACTTTAAGATCATAAACAAACATATACACAGAATGTAGTTTCTACACACACATGGGGTATACTGAGGGACAAGGGTGGACAATAATAGGAGCAAACATCCACTGATGTGCTGACTCTTTATAGAAGGTTGTATGTTCTGCTTGTGTTGTGTCATTCAATAAACTTATTTATTCTTCATGTGAAAAAACACAATCAGGACTAGAAAGATTGCTGGTTTGAATCTAGTTAGATGGGGTCTTCCTGTGTGATCTGCATCTTCTCCGTGTTTCTCAGGTACTCGGCTTCATCTCACAAACTTTTGTCTGAATTGGGGTTGTGTAGATTGGAGAACTACCACGCAAGCGCTGCTGCCTTCAGCCTCTCCCTGGATCCTCAGGACACAGCTCCTTCCGTCCACACGCATCACTCTTCACCTAACCTTCGCTAAGATCACATCCATCTGTGTTGAGAAGAAGACATCAGTGTTACAGAATGTTTCACTTCATCCAGCTGTGAGTCAGTGATGCAACACACATCCAGTAGAAAAGGCAACCGGGACTTTCCAGTCTGTTCAGAAGTGAGCAACTTCCTCTCTGCTTCATGTTCCGTGCTAGACACGCTAAGGCAAAGTGTGTTTTCCTCTGCATGTCAAAGTGCAGTGGACACCTAGTGCTTCCTGCTGGCCACAGGTGAAGACATGTTTCACTGTGTGTTGATGAACATCTGCTTCTGACAAACTAGGACAGATGAGACAGATGGACCTCAGCGGTTCTGCTCCTGTATAAAGAGCTCCTGGTTCTGCATGGTGATGAGAAGGAGGGAGCACAGTCACTGATCTCAGAGCTGTGACCAAAGATCCACCTGATCCCAGTTCTTCACTGAAGTAGAAGTGAGGAGAACAAGCTGTCTCATGAATCAGATGAAGGCGACACCGTCTCTGTTCCTCGTGTGGGCTGTCAGCTGTGGTCAGCCTACATTTCCTGTTCATGAAAACAACAGCAACTTCGCCGTCTTCACGTCAACTCAATCCAAATGATCCCAAGCAGCTTTGTGGCTGTCTGATTGGCGACTGTTGTCTCTCTGTGTCTCCTGTCAATCTGACGTCTGCTGTCTATCATTGTCCTCTCACTGCTTCACTGAAGAGCACTGGGGCCTGAACTCTGAGCACTTCAACATGTCCAGGAGATCTCTTTCTGAGATCCAGCTCAAGCTGTATTGGAGACTGGTCGGGCTAAGTGAATCACGTAACTGGTTATCAGCTTCGTTAAGTTAGCGCTCAGGTTTTCTCATCGAGATCTGAGCGTGCACATAAAGGTAGTTTGTGTATGACCAATCACGAACTGGACAGTTTGACCGGACCTGTGAAACCTCATATTCACAACCAGGATCAAACTGTTCTATATATGTCAAAATCAGAGGGAGAACAAACCATGGTCCGAGAATAAAAGAGAAACTCAGTCACAGCTAGTAAAACATCTGGGAGTAAATGTCCAGTATGTAAGTTACTGGCACCCCTGGTGGCATTTGGTAAAAATATCTGTGCATGTTGCAGACACATAATAGCGTGTGAAATGAGATAAATAACCTCGAGGAGCCCACGAGATCTGAATCTGTTGTTTATAACAAGGCAGTGGAGGAACACACACTGTCTCACTGTCTCTGAGGACACAGACTGTCCTCACTGACTCCCCAGGGACACACACTGATTCCTGAGGACACCTGTCTCACCTGTCTCTGAGACACACACTGTGGTGAAACCTCTGACATCACTCCTCAGCCAAAGAAACATGGACCACTATCTTCAGGAAGCTATTTAAGAGTGCATCTGGTATTTTGGTGACAGGATGATCTACAGAGATTGAGATGTTCTGGGTGAGTTAGAGATCGCTGGTATGTGAAGCGTTGGTGCAACTTCCCTTATCCGGTCGCTTTGGGAGAGTGTGCACCCACACAACAGTGAAGTCACTGGTCAGTAAAGTGCGAACTGTCACAGGTTGATCTCACTTAACCTGGGCAAGTTAGCGTTCATCAAGAAATTACCATGGTGATTTACCTGGGTCCCAGAAGTGGACTGACCGTGGACTGAAACTAAACCTCAGGAGTGCCTGATAACCACAAATCCTGCTTGTGCAGCACACAGACCCTGGGTCATGATGCTGACTGTGTTTAATAACATGCAGTAAAGCTTAGTGGACTGACTCAACCATCTACTGACCTCAGAGTCTCAGTCGACAGGTTGGACTCTGCTGTAGATCAAAGCAGCTCTGTCTCACTCCCTGAGTCCTGCAGGTCGTTGTGTCTCTCAGATCAGTTCTCTCTCTCAGTAGAAGGGGTTTGACCTCAGAGCTGAAGCAGAGAAGAACAGCCCAGTCTGACAGACTGCAGCCCCAACCTGGATAAAGAATAAAACTTAACTGTAATTAAACTACAGGTTCATGTGTGAAAAATAACAGACACATATTCATGTCACTTTCAGACTCATGACTGTGGAAGATAAATATAAATCAGACATGTTGGACTAAAAGCGAGTCCTGATTCCAGTACAAATCGATTATTTGAACCACGGTCTCTGTCCTGCAGATCAGTTTAGGAAATCAGAACTAAACTCCCAGGAGTTTAACAAGTAACTAAATATTTAAAATGTCACCAAGTTGAGTAATAGATAGTTAAATTATGAGAGAAGAAGGAATTATGTTACAATTAGAATTAAATGAGATCAATTGTGTATATAAATGCTGTTTTCTATAGATATGAGATCTACAAAAGTCAGTCAGTGAACTCACCCCAGAGTCTCAGTCGACAGGTTGAATCTGTGAGAAAACCACACAACTCCTTCACTCCTGAGTCCACTTACTGAGTTGTTGTTACTCAGATCAGTTCTCTCAGATGAGAGGAGTTTTGTTATCAGAAGCTGAAACCCCAGAAAGAACAGCTGATCTCTGACCAGTCTGTAATCAACCTATAAGATAAAGAAATATGAATATTTGAATGTGTCCTCCTGTTGTTGTGGATCGTCATCATGTCAACACCATGAACTCTCAACGTGCGGCTGACCTCAGTCCAGTCTGTGACCTGAATAAATATCAGAATCAGACATGTTGGACCATTCTTGTTTCCATTCATCTTCTTATCTCTGTGTATTGGTCACAAGGCAGGTTTGGTAATTAAACACTGTTTAAAGTAGGGACTCCTGACAGTCACTTCCACCTGTTTGTTTCTAAACTTATCATAGCTGTCAACGTGTTTCAATAAAAACATTAATCTTATTCTGAAGAACCTGAGGAGGACAGTGCTCAAACCTCAATCCATGTTATTACTGACACTTTCTTAGTGATCAGGAGCAGCAGGTGGAGTGCAGGTGAATGGAGTTGATGGTGGAGCGTGACTGACAGGCTGGGTGAAAGAGGACAGATGACTGAGGGACAGTGAGCAGGCAGGCTGGAACAATTTAATAAATAATGTTGACAAAAGAAAGTCTGAAAGTGAACAAGGTTGGGACCTCAGAGTCTCAGTGTGACTGATTTGGACTCTCAGTCAGAGCAGCAGCTTCACTCCTGAATCCAGCAGGTTGTTCTTACTCAGATCCAGGATTCCTATGAATTGTGGTCAGGCTTCAGAGCCTGAGGCCACGACTTCCCAGTGAGTCTCTGAAGTCATCACTCACAAGTCTGTAATTAAAGAAAATATCAAGTCTGTGAAGAATTAGTCAGAGAAAACACAACATTCATGCAACGTGATCATGTGACCCTCACCCTGGTAAATCCCTTTTTGTTAAAAACACACTCAAAATCACTTTCAGATTTGGTCAGCGTTCATTCAGACTATGAAGAACTCATTAAAATTCAGGTAGTCAGGTCAAAGGTCAAGGTCACAGAACATGTTCATGGCCTCTTGAACATGATGTCTCAACTGTCTTTGGGGATTTCTTCATTTGACTCAAAGAAACTGATTAGATTTTCTGGTGGTCAGGTCCAGGTTTACAGTGACCTCATATTATTATGTGAAGTCACATGTCAGGAACCTGGAGGAATGGACACCACTGTGGTTAGTGGGCGTGCAAAGCGCAGGGCCAGGAATTCAGTTTGACAAGAAAAGAAGAATAAACTATATTTACTGTGCTTCCAGTTTAAAGGAACGTCAGTGATTCTCATCAAAACACTGATTCAGTGATACGTCTCCTCACTCAGTGCAAGCTGTTTATCTGCATATATATATATATATATATATATATATATACACCAGTATATACAATAATCTCCCTTACACCCATGATGCAGTATGTCTGAACCCTCAAACTCAAGCACAGTGATCCCCTGTCATTGGATTTCACTCTCCACATCTGATCTAGTTGTTCTCCTTTGTGAACAATGAGGCTATATGTGCCATAATAATAGTATCTTCCTGTATACCCCACACACACCAACTAGCTCCAGTCTCCATGTCTTTGGGTTGTGGAAGGCTAGAAGGCCCAGAAAAACCACTGCAGACACCAGAACATCACTCCTCCTGCAGAAAGGCTGCCCCTGCTGTGTTGACCACTGCAACACACCCTTACTAACCCCAAACAATGAGAACCATTAACACTGGATGGATTTGGAAAACGTCATCTCCACTGATTGAACACATATTATTGATCATGTCTGGACTCACCTAAGCCTTCCTGCAAGTTTCTCTAAACAGGATCGATCTGCTGTATGACCTGGTATGATGTGTGTTGAACTTCTCCCAGTTCAGCTCATCCAGGAACACTCCTCTGACATCTGCAGCATCAACCAACCAAACTGACAGTGGATATCCAGAGAGTTTCTCATGCTGATTTGTTCTCTGGCGTCCGGAGCTGTTTCATCTGCTGATAGACTGAGTGGTCGTTCATCTGGTCAGACAGTAGGAAGATGTTGATGCTTCTGTCCAGGAGAAAATGTCATCACTCTCCATCTCCTTCAGGTTTGTTGATGACTCTCTGAACCCAATCTCCTGGACTGTTCTCTGTCAGAGCCGGCAGGCCTCCTGAACTCTCTGGTTGGACTCCAGACTGAGGGCGTGAAGGAGCAGACAAGCAGGTCCAGGTATTGCATTTATGCCTAGTGAGGGTTTCTCCATGGTTCTCTTCAGGAAGTCATCGAGAGAAGGTACTGTCTATGTGTCCCATATGTTCCAAAAGTTGTTGAAGTTCTTCTGTGTTCCTCTTGGTGTAACACAGTGGAACATGTGAATCATCAGAAGAAACTCCTGAAGCAGCTCCAGATAGACAAAGCGATAGACTGATTTCTGGAAGATGCACTCTCTTCTGAAGATCTCAGTGCAAACTCTGAAGACATCTGAGGCCTCTGTGACATTAAGACCACACCGCTCCAGGTCTTCTTGGTAGAACTTGTGATGTTTCCTTCTCAGATGATTTTCGTGTAGCCTCCCCAGCTTCAGAAGGAAGCGTCCTGTCAGCCTCTGTCAGCTGCTGTGGGTCGTCTCCTTCCCTCACCCGTGCTTATTGTTCTTCCTCTTTGTCTGAACCAGCGGGAAGTGTGGTACAGGTGAGAGTCAGGGTCTTGGGCAGCTCTCCTCTCTGGTCTGTGGTCAACATGTGCTCCAGAACTGCCCAACACTGATCCAGCGAAGACTGGGATTTGACACATGATATGGAGGCTCCCTGGATGTCTTGATGTGTGAGATGATTCTGCCACGGCTGCCCATCACTGACTCTCCTCTGAAGTACTCCTCATAATCCAGTGAAGCCTCGTAGCCTGTGACCCCTGTCAACTTTGTATGCAGGGAGGATCACAGTTGGCGCTGCTGGAGGTCTGGAGGAATTATCAGGCGAGAAGAGCAGAAACCTTCCCGGATGAGGATTACATCCATAACCGTTGACATCTGTGTGACATCGAACACCAGCTCACAGTAGTTTAAGTCGAAAGTCTGCTACCATCAGAGCCGTCGAGAATGAACAGAGTTTACAGACATGTGGCCGTCTCTGCCGTGAGCCTTCCTGTAGCGGCTGGATGGAACTCTGGAGCGTGAAGATGTGCTGCTGGTCTTTCACCCAGGAGTTCAACTCCCTGAGCAACCTGCGGTCCTTGAGCCCACATCTTGGTTTCTGCAACCTCTGCCCAGTCCAGAAGTGAACCTCTGCCGAGAAGGGATTTTCAAGCCGCGCCCGTTGGTGGGGGCGACTCTGATGCTGCTCTGCTTGCTGATGATTGAGGCTTTAAAGATAGAGAGTGGCACTTGTTAGGGTGTCATTAGAGGCTCTTCTTCTTGGAAGCAAATGTCAAGCATGCCTCTCACCTCATGTTAGATGTTAACCTCTTCCTTATGACTGCACTCTGTGATACTTAGGCTCCAGTGTAGATCCTGTTGAGAGGGGTTCTACTTCCTGTTTCATCTGATTTCCTTCAGTCACGTGTTCACATCTCCTCCTCAGACTGAGCTTGGCATTCATCTAAAACCTCCTGCAGACCAGTCTGCTGAAAGACAAGAGAAAACAATGTCAGAGACAGAGAATCTGAAAGTCCTGCTGATTGTTTTCATCAGATACAGAAAAACTACAGAAAATAAAAGCTTTTTAACTTTGTGTGCTTTTTATACTTGATATTAGAAATGTTGATGCTGTATGAAGGAACAAAAATAAAACCACATGTGCTGTTGTCAGAGTCAAGACATCATGAACACATGCTCCTGATGCTGCTCCCAGTGACCGGCTGTCTGAGCTCAGCTCCTGTTAGGATCTTGTCCCCACACTGGGGGACAGGAACCTCCTGGCGAGTGAACTGGTCAGTGAGCAGTGCTACACTGTCACTGCAGGAGCCAGTGTCCCTGGCTGGTGAAAGGCTTTGGATCCCTTCAGGACGTCTGACTTACTAGAAGCCTTTGCAACAGGGCCGACTGCTCCTCCTCAGAAACATGACTCCTCTTCCTCTCCCCCTGTGAAGAGAACATTTCCTGATAGCTTTCACATGTCCCAGTCACGAGTTGCTCATTACTTCTGTAGGAGAGGTTTTGTTTTCCACCAGTATGTTTGTGTGTTGGTTGGCAGTTGCGTTAGTGGGATTTTCAAAAACGACAAGATTACAGTAAACTTGGTGGAAGGTTGTGGTCTGTGAACCAGATGGAGAGCTCTTTCACGAGGACATGTTCAGAGGACTGATGTTTACCAATTGTGTGGAATTTGGGGTACAGTCCAAAACAATCAAATAGTCTCTAGTGAATCTCAAGAGAGAAGTGGTTTCTGCTCAAGGCGTCTATTTGGTTCCTGGTGGAGGTCTGAGGCTCTTTGGTGATTCCTGATTAGTCTGCTTCAATGGCTATGTGTAATCTATAATGCAGAGACACACTAGAAACTAAATCCTCTTCAGAGCAGTTCACAGTAAAGGCAGTCTCTTGCTTTGTGTGTGTGAGGGTCCAGGTTCAAGTCACTGAGAGCTAGAGGATATCACATGGACCAGTCACTTCAGGGAATACACAGCTGGACCCACAGGACTCTGCTCTCAGTGCTGTGGTCCTGACCTCTGCAAACACAAACATGTTTTTATTCAAGAACACCATTCACTGGTTCATTCTCTGAGGATTCAGTTTGGAGAGTTCACATGTTCAGGCAGGTCTCTTACTTTGTGTGTGAGGGTCAACTTGCTCTGAAATGTCTCGTCCGTGCGGGCGGCTGCGGCGGCTCAGTTGTGATTCGAGCCACGCTGCTCTTCTAAGATGTTTCAAGGTCTGGTCTATTTCCTTCTCGTCCTACGCTCAGTTTACAGCAGAACACAGTGAAATGATCTTTCACGCAGTTCAATGTTTATCTGTTAACGTCTGCATACAAATGTTGCAACACTTCCTGTAGCTACCATTTCCAATAAAAAAGCACTCCCATCGTTTCTGTTGACTGGATCAATTCATTTATTTTTAAATGTTTTATTATGTAGAAATAAATGCCATAGCTTCATAATTTTAATAGTACTGGTATTTTATTTGAGTACACAGCATGAAGTCACACACAGCTGCTAGGATAACATGCGGTTGTCATCTTTATGAGCAAGCTGACCGGCCCGAACACGTGGTGACCGGGATCGAAAGTGGCGGAAATCACGTTCGTATCGGTTCTGCCTCTCATACCCAGCCAGTTAAAGTGACTCTGTCAACGTCCCGTTTATTAAATGGGAACTCTGATGAAGAAACTGTCCAGACACGAGAAGGAATAGTGTCTCAAGTAAGAAAGTGTCCTCAGGATACAGGTCCCTCATTATGCATTGTTTAGCCACACAGGCATCTGGTATTCATGATTCTGAACAACTGGGACTGGGACTGCAGACTAGTGTTTAAACTCAGTGGAAGAGTTTGACTACGTGATTTTTGTGACATCCAAATAACACAAGCGCTGGCTGGAGGAAGGACACCAAGCTAAAGTATGTCCACAGAAGGAATAAAACAGCCTGACCTCCAGAAAGAACAGCAGAGAGGGACAGGGGGCGTCCAGCAGGAAGGTCAGGAGGGACAGGAGGAGGACAGAGTGGAGTCGCTTGGGGAGAGTCAGGTGAGGTAGGAGGACGGAGGTCACAGAGATCTGGGGAAGGTCAGGTGAGTGGGGGGGACAGGAGTTCCCAAGAGAGGAAGGTCAGGTGGTGAGGAGGGACAGGAGAAGGGGGACAGGGGAGTCCTTGGGCCAGATCACAGGTAGGTGAGAGGTGGGAGGGACAGGCGGGGTCCAACAGGTGCCAGAAGTAGTGATATTGACATGGAGAGATGAGGTGCTTGGTTCTCATCTGAAAAGAAAGAACCAGGAGCAACAGTGGAAGCTCAAAGGCAAGAAAGGAAGCAGTGAAGGAAAGGAGGAGAGGAGCAGCAGAGTCCAGAGTCCAACAGGGCAAACTCTACTGACAGTGATCCTCAAACTTCAGAACAGGAAACCAGAAAACTAAGAGCTATAGTCTTACAGAGAAGGGTAAAAGTGTTTCTCCAGAAGACTGCAGAGAATATGAAAGTTCGGCGGGAATTATTTCTCTGATAAAGAGCAGCTCTCAAACTCTGCCACGGCTGCTCATGGGCAAGCAAAGAGCAGGAGGCTTCACGACCAGAATATATAGACTCAGAAAGATTGTTCAAAGTTAGGCAGAAAACTTCATGATAGGAATGATGAATATGATTTCATCCTGATTATAATCAGTCACTGTTTTTGTGTGGGGTTTTATATTTTACCAACATGAGTCTTTTAAACATTACCTCTTCCTAAAATACTAAAGCCAGACCAGAATAGCTGTGAAGAAGGTCTCTGGTAGTTCCAGCAGAGTAAGCTCAAAGGAAGACAGTGGTGTTTGTGCAAGCCACATAGTGACCCTAAAGTAGGAATGACTGAAAAGAAGAGTAGGAGAGGGGCAGGTGGTCTGAGCCACTAAGCTTTACAACCAAGTGGGAGTGGGCATCATCTTGCTCAGAGCTTCCTCTTCAAGTCTTTAGAAGTGGAAGGAAATTGGTGGAGGGCAGACTACTGGTAGTGAGGGCGAGTTGAGCAGTTTTATTTTGTTTTATGATGTTTATCTGCTCGGTCTCAGGACGACAGTCTGGTTTTAAGGTTTTAGACACAGTTTAAGCAAGTTAAAGTAGATGATTTTAGGCACGGGAGGATTTTGGTGGGTGATGTTTTAGACAAGGAACCCTCGGGAAGGCCTGGGCATCACAGCGTGCATGAGGCAGCTACTGCAGAGGGCCCACTGACCTTGTGATGTGTGAAGGATGGTATGTGAACATAATACCTGGACTCATTGCCGAGAGATCTAACATTTCCATGGAGAGGTGGACAGTTTGTTGTTTCAAGCAGTACAGCATCTTCAGAAAGTGCAGTATGTCTCACTGTAAGTTTTCATGAGATCACGCGCTGGTTGTGTGCAGCGTTTTATCTCTAAATTAAAAAGTCCAGAAATTGCATACTGGCATTTTAACACGTCTCTTTTATGTGATGCACATTTAAGGATGTTTTAAAGTTTTCTGAGCCCAGTTTTAAAGAAAAGAAAAATGATTTTCACTTCTTTAAAACTGTAGTGGGACTATGGGAAGGTGGGAATAAACAGCTCTGTCAACAGTATATGATATGCAAGAGAGACATAACAGATCTATGGAGGATCTGAGGGCGGAAATTGTAGGTTGCTGAATTTAATGGAATTCCACTGGAAATAGAGATCATATTAAAGAGATCTCAAGTCACAAAAATCTGTCACCACAGACCTACTGGGCACTAGAAGCTCGGGCGGCTGGTCAGATCCACCCCAGTTGGGCAGGCCGCGCTCATGGATGCCTGTCAGAGTGCTGTCTTTGGACTGGAGGAAAGAAGAGAGCGGACAAGGCACGACTCATCACACACTCCTCTGCGATCTCCTGGGGAGAGAACTCAGTGACAGCAGGAGATCCAGGCCATTAGGATTTTACATAATGATCTGTACAAAGTAAAGATACCCCGAGGCTGCATGTATGAATCCTTCTGTGTGACTGCCCAAAGGGTCCTGAGACGGCTGAACACTGGGTTGGATAGCCCCCTGTGGTCTGCAGAACTCTGCCACATTATACCGAAGCTGGAAGGCCCAGACATCGAAGCAGATTCCGGTAAATTTTTAAAGTTCTGGGCAAGAGATAGAGGAAAGATCTTTGCTTTATTTTTAATGAGAGTTTAGAGGCAGGTACTGATAAGCGGGAGCAGTATGCTCTCCTGCCAAGAATCTTCAGGAGATCAAAACTGGCTGTCCACTGTCTCCCTCTTATGCTTGGATTACAAAGATCCTTTCAACGCTGGCAAACGTCTGAAGAGAGAGTGATGGAGGAAGTGATTTACCAGACCAGGCCTACTGTGTACTGGTAGGTCTATCACAGACAATGTGTGTCCCTTAATTAGGATATTGTGGACTTCTCTGGATTCATTACAGGTACCAAAAACTGGTCTCATTTCTCTAGACCAGGAGAAAGGCTTTTGACGGGTTGAGCACCTTTACCTCTGGAAGACTCTCTGGAGGGTTCGGCCTCATGTCTAGCTGAGTCAAGGTTTGTCATCACAGGACATTGAGTGTACTGAAATTAATGGAGCCTGAGTGCACCTTTTAAAGTGCACAGAGTGAGACAGAGAACTTTTGCAAGCTCTCAGGGATATTTATCACGCTTTTCATTTGAACCAATGCTAAAAATAAGATAGGAAAGCTAACGTTGAAGGATTTCGATTTTTAAATGATTTTAAAAAGAAACCACATTTATCATATGTGCAGAGCGACATCATCGTCTTTTGTAAAAAAACCAGAGGATATCAGAACTGGGAAATTGTCAAAGTGATTTTAAAACCATGTCAAAGCAAGAGTGAACTGGGGAAAAGTGGCTTGCTAGCGTTTGGAAGTTGGGAGGAGGGCTACCCCAGTCTGCCGGGGTTAGTGGAGAAGGAGAAGTGGTCTTTCAGTACCTGGGAGGTGTATGTCGGCAATGAGTCCATAGTTCAGAGAAGAGACGCTGGAGAGTGGCTGAAGAAGATGCAAAGGAGATAACAACAGAGTGGAAATGGCTGGGACCACAGTTATCGTACAGAGGCAGAACACAGTAAGCCAAGCAACCTGGTAACTTCACTGCTCACAGCAAGCTCGCCTGCATGGAGCCACGGGACTCACTGAAACTACAAGCCATTTAACAGATTTCTTTGGGGACAAATTCACTCAATTTGGTGTGTGTTTACAAAGGAATTTACATTCAACAGAGTGTGTCTTTTGGGTACACTTCATCCAGAAGTACCTCTTTGAGATCACAAGGATATTTTATTTTGGGAGCAGAAGTGTGTGCTCCCAGCATCTGAGGGACTATTCAGTGCAGGTTTGAACATGGCACTGTTGCTTAATGGATTTTAAACTTTCTAAAAGCTTTGTATGGATTATCTCCTTTTTGTCAGTCACTTTTAAGACATGGAACCTTTAAATGGAAAAAGGCTGGAACACAAGCTCTCTGCACTGGCTGTTGGAAAGGCGTTAATCAGCGGAGCCGGGGAGCAGGTGTCCAGGCAACTCAGGCACCCGGGCCTCCTGGCGTGGCTGTGCCACCGGAGCTTAACCTGAGGAGAATAGTCGTGCAGCAGGTCTGGACTGACACGACACATCGGCCTTGGCCCCCTCATCAGGCAGAGGTCATGCGACAGGCAGGAAGCACATTTTAAACTTGCCTTAGATGAAAGGAGACTCTACACAGACGAGGAGGTAAAGTGCTACAAAGATGCAGTACTGGGAACAAAAACCCCATGGCACGACAGCGAGCCCTTTCCCCAGGGTTGGGTTTTACTCCCGAGGTCACAGACCGGAGGCTCCGCAGGACCTTTTTAAATAAGGCCAGGACTGAAACAGTACAGAACTGCACACAGCCAAGGAAGGCCATGTAGATATTTGTGTTTTAGCCTGGTCAGGCTCCCAGCTGGATGAGGACTGACACGGTGTGGAGGAAGACTGGATGGCGGACAGCAGTCAGGAAACCGGTGTGGAGGGTTTTTATGCAAACCGTTGAGGGAAAAGGACTGGTGACCTGCAGTGGAGGTTTTACCGCGGTGCCCATCGCGGTCAACAGTTTTATTTCGCGTCATCAATAACCAGTCAAATGCAGTTGTCCATTTTTGTGGAAACAGAACCAGTTTTCATGCTTTATGACTGTGAAGACTCTGTTACCTTTTAATACACTTCAGAATGTTTAAACAGTTTGATGGGCCGTGAGTAAGCTGCCTTCATCCTGGGGTTGGATATGGAGAAATCCCAACCTAGCAAGTGGAAATTGTTAAACTGGATGGTAGGAGAGAGAGAGGCCAAACTGTCCATCTACAGCCAACAGGAAGAACAGAGTGAGACAGGCCAGGACAAAAGAAAACACTTCCTGTTTTATCCTAGCTGCTGAAGGCCCAGGTCTGGAGTAGATTTTGCAAGTTTCAAAAATAGAAAGAACATGGATAGCTTCATCAAGACAATGATGCTAATATAAGTAATATGTTCTGTGGTTGACGTGTTTTAATATTAATATTGTGTGTCTTTAGGTGAGTTTTAATATTGTTCTGAACTGTGCTGCACAGATCCACTTATTGTCATACTGGAAACGTGTCTTCCAGTAGTTTTGTAAACATTTTGAAATAAAGGTTTTAAAATCCTCGCTCTCTCCTCTCACAGTGAAATGATCTTTCACAGTTTCAATGTTTATCTGTTGAAAACATCACAAACAAAAACTTGCAACACTTCACTGTAGCCTACCCATTTTTCAAACTCAAAAGCACTCCAGCTGCGTTTCATAAACCAGACTAGATCTATTAATTTATTTTAATGTTTTTATTGTGAAATAGATGTATGAAAGCTGTAGTTTGTAGTGGTATTTGTTTGAGTACACAGGACTACTTTGCCTAAAGGAAATCACAGCAAATAGCTTGAGCATTTCTGACAGTCTGCCTCAGACCAATCAGCTACATTAAGTGAATCAATACAAGCTTAGCAAGTTCATGTGTCCTTCAACCCCTGCCACTAAGAGAAAGCAAAGCATCTCGTATCATGTTCGTCATAAGCTGGAAATAGATTACAGAACTTTATAGACAATGCCACAGAAACACATCAATCAGCAGCTTGACTTAGCCTCTCTGTATCCACTGCCGGTTTCTGAGCGTACTGAAATGAGGTCAAACACAAAAACAAACCTTTACCTTCAGCACAAAACTCACACAAAACCTGTGTATGTGTGTGTGTGTGTGTGTGTGTGTGTGTGTGTGTGTGTGTGTGGCCACGTGTGCCTGGCTCTGCAGGTCGTGGCTCTACCACCACCACCTCCACACCTCAGCCAGTGAGTCTGCAGAGGCACCTGCTGGGATCCACGCGGTGAAAACTCTCCACTGGTTGGTGACACTGCTGTAACGTATGATTGTGAGAAACACGTTCTGTTATTAAGCCTTGATGAACAGATCTTGGTAGAATAAAAGTGAAACTGTGAGTTAACTCTGTGAATTAGTCCTTTGAACTCTTTTGTTCCAGACCTGCTGTTTCACATCTGTCTCTGGGGATCCAGTGAAAAACACAGTCACTGGCTGTAAAATAATGAATGAATAATATAGATATTGCTGAACCTCACCAGCTCAGACTTCGGCTCTCCTCCGTCTCCATGGTATTTTTTAGAACAAGTCTGAGACACTTTCACTTCCACTGGCTGCTCCTCCTCCTCCGCTCTGCAGTTACTGGGAATCACATGACTGAGTGTGTGTGGTGTGAGATAGCAAAGGGCCTCTGCTAGTTTTCATTTTAGAACACCCACACACACACACACACACACACACACACACACACACACACACACACACACACACACACACACACACACACACACACACACACACACACACACACACACTCTCACATAACAATACACACATACATACACACATACACACACTCTCTCTCACTAACACACACACACACACACACTCACACACACACACACACACTATCACTCTCTCACACACACGCAGTACTAGTGTTGTCTGCCTCAGGACAATCAGTGTGTCCCCAGGCATAACGCCCTGCTATATTTTTATGTGTGTATCTTTATATAGTCTATGGTGTGTATGTATATTAACATAATATTATATTTATTATAATTTAGTATTAATATATTAATATTAATACTATATTAATACATATTGTATTTTAAAGTGACCATAAATATAACTTTTATGATGATGTCATTATACATCACCATTTGTCTCTTTACCTGCATCATTCAGGTGGGAGGGACAGACAGACGGACAGACAGACACAGACAGACAGACAGACAGACAGACAGATAGACAGACACAGACAGACAGACAGACAGACACAGACACAGACAGACACAGACAGACAGACAGACAGACAGACAGACAGACACAGACAGACAGACAGACACAGACAGACAGACAGACACAGACTGCAGACAGACAGACAGACAGAGACAGGCATTGAGACAGACCCAGACAGACAGAACCAGACAGACAGACAGACAGACACAGACAGACACAGACAGACAGACAGACAGACCAGACCAGACAGACAGAGCAGACAGACAGACACAGACACGGACAGAACAGACAGACAGACACAGACAGACAGACAGACAGCAGACAGACAGACACAGACACAGACAGAGAGACAGACAGACAGACGGACAGACAGACACGAACCAGACAGACAGACAGACAGACACAGACAGACAGACGAAGACACAGACGAGCGACACAGACAGACGAACACAGAGAGCAGACAGACAGACAGACAGACAGACACAGACAGAGACAGACACAGACAGACAGACAGACAGCAAGAACACGAACAGACAGACAGACAGTGACAGACAGACAGACAGACAGACAGACAGACAGACAGACAGACAGGGCAGACAGACAGACAGACAGCGACACGAACAGACAGACAGACAGACAGACAGGCAGACAGACTACTCCCCATCAACAGAAGTTCTTCAAATTAACTTTTCATATAACTACAGCCTTTCTGAAGTTTCTGCTATGCCTACTATATTCCCTTGTATAAAACTAGTTCTGCACACTATACGGTATGAAGCCGTACATCTCCTGCTCCTGCAAATATTTCACAATTAAAAACATTTAAAAACAAATGAATACGATGGTGTGCTTTTATTTTGAAACGTGCACAGACTGTTTTGTAATCATTTATGTTTATGACATTAATTTGAAAAGATAAACATTGAAACTGTGTTGAAAGCAAATTGTCTCTGTACATTCTGCTGCGAACCACGCGCGACACACGGAGAAAATCGGCGAGACCTGAACCGAACAACAGGCTCTGACTCTGATCTGTTACATGGACATGGAAAATGAAAAGCGAGCCCGTGGGCCCGGACGTCCGGCGAGGAAGGGCCCCTGGCGCTCCCTGATAACGGTCCACCTGACGAACCAGGTCTGAATAACCGCCGCGTGTCCTCCTCGGCCGCAGGCCCCTGTGTGTGGCTGCATTACAGGAGATCTCTGTGGATCCAGCATTTCTGACATTGTTGTATTAGTCGGAGAGTTTAAAACATTCCCCAGGAAGCGGCTCCGGGTCCAACATGTTCCCAATCAGAAACTGAGAATTCAATGTAACTTCCTTTTCAATCACTCTCTCTCTCACACACTATTCTCATTCACATATCATTCACTGTCATTTTGTTCCTCACACATGGTTGTTTGCATTCACATGTACAATTCATTTCTCTTATATGTGCTATTATTCTGTTTCAAATATAATATATCTGTGCAAGAGAGATCAGTGTTGTGTGTATGAGGTATGATAGTAAAAAAAGAGAGTATGATGGTATAAAGTTGTGTGTATATATATATATATATATATGTATATATATATATATATATATATATATATATATATGTATATATATGTGTATATATGCTCTACGAGCTTTACGGCTCTCCACTGGATTTGGTGACCCCTGACATAGCGTATGATTGCTTGCGAACCACCGTTTCTGTTATTAAACACTTGAGTGAATCAGATGCAGTGAGAAGATGCAAAGTGAAACTGTAGATTAACTCCTGTTAATTTAGTCCTTTAGAGGCTCTTTGTTTCTAGACCTTGCTGTCACATCTATGTCTGAGGATCCACGATCACATGAAACCCTCGTCTGTCACCCAGGTGTGGACACTGCCAACTTAGTGGTAGTGTGATCAGCAGACGGATGTTAACAGCAGTGTGAGAGTGACAGTAAAACTTTCAGAAAGTTGTGTTCACGACTTCACCGCCACTTTTTCTTCCTTCTGCTCATCCAGGTGAAAATGGAGTCTGGCACTTCCCTGTTCTCGGGCTCCTCCTCCCTGTTGAACCAGTTCACACATGAAACCTACCCAGTTTCAAAGTCCAGTTCATGCCTAAAGAAAAATGAACTGGGTCACAGTTCATGTTTTATTGTGATGTTGTGATGTAGATAACAAACTTAGGATCATGTATTTAGTTAATAATGGGCGAGTTTGGGATCCTGAATCCAGATGTTCACTTTAACACTGAGTCCTGACTGTGAGCGTCTCCTGGGACTGAGCTGTACAATGTTAGTTTTCATGATGTTTAAATGAGCCTCAGAAACTCTGGAATCAAACCAACACTCAGTTACTTCATGTGCTGTGTGATCAGCAGACGGATGTTAACACCAGGTGTGACACCACATTATGATTGACATCGAGCACCGTCCAATGGGTTCAGGGGGGCGTGTCATCAAGCTCTCAGTCAGGCTCCACCCCCTGCTCCTCCAAATGTGGTCACTCCTGGTTTCAAAAAACCAAGATGGTGCTGAACAAAAAGTCAAAGTGAGGCTTCAGAGCAGCAGCTCACCACCAACCTGTGAGCCGCCACGCGGTCATTGATACTTGAGTTCAATTTATTTGGAAATCTCCTGCACAACATTTTACAAACTCCATCACACACAAGGTCACAGAGAAATGAATTCACACATTACAGATTAAAGTGATTTTCCGCCAGGTTTTATGTTTTCCTTCGTCTTCCTGACGTTGACTGAACACTACCCCAAAGTCCTCTGCGCGCCTGACAGTTTCCGGATCTTAATGGGCCTCGCCAGGAAACGCCCGCATCACCATCCGCACGGAGTCCAGCTGTTCACCCGCATGCTGTCGCTCCTCTCGCGCCCCTTCATCAACATCTAATCACCACGCGGCCCAATCGACCACCACCATCCTCTTCGCCACCTTCCTGTTCACCAACGTGCTGCCTACGCCTTGCTCAGTCCACATTCTGACGCCAGAGACAAGAAGTTCAACGCCACATCAGACGCACTTTTCTGCTATCGAAAGGCAGCACTGAGAAAACAAGGTGGTGGAACCTCGAGAAGATCCAAACAGGTTCTACGGTGAACCACCTTGAAGATGTTTTTAAAATGTCGTACTTGCTCTGATGACGCTAAAACCTCGTGGTTTCTCTTTCAAGGGTTAAAAGACACATTTGATTTTTGTTAAGGACTAATGTATTGATTTAGTGACATCTAGTGGGTGAAGATGCAGATGAGAGAGAACTATAACTGTTCTCTCTCACTCCATCACACAGGGAAGAAACTTTGATCCTCGAGAGACTTTAGATCAAAGACTTTAAATAAAGATGGACGACGCTGGCCACTTTAACTGTAACAACATCAAAGATAAATGGCTTTGATCTACTGGTTCTGCAGCTTGAAGACATTTTCACACAAAGAGGTGAAGATCTACACTGAGATGTAAACCAAAGTGTGGGCCACTAGGTGGCAGCCTCCTCACAGACATGCCAGAAATGTGAAATGAGGTTGTAAATTATTTTAGTTTTTCAAATCCAGAGTTGTTCTTTTAAATTGGTTCACCAAAACATTTTTTGATTTATAAATGAACAAAACTTCATTTTACAGGATGATTAATGGTTAAGTGAGTTTAGATCTTCTTCAAAATATTAAAGACATAAAACTGCTGTTGTTTAGTGTTTTCTTTATGAGACCTATAGCTCTTCATCATTTCAATTCTTTTCTGTTACTTTACTGTTTTTACTCTTCAATTAAACAGAAAATGAAATCTGGACAACAAACGAGTAAATGTAACACATCATCTATTGCTTCATATAATAAACGTGACTTCTTTATTTCCGTGTTGAGTTGTTATTGAGAGGAAACTTGAATGCTGGGGTCAGCCAGAGGAAACTAAAAACCTGAGCTGCTTGTGAACGTGTCTCTGTGTATGAGAGCAAAGGAGAGTCATTTAAAAAACTGAGGAGTTGATGACACCTGGGATTTAATTTAATATTTAAATCTCAGCTGAGACACAGAATATTAATGGAACTGAAGAAGCTCGAGGTCGTTTCAAAACTCATTATTACTGTGTGAGCAGCTTTAAATAAAGATTATTAGATTTGAATCAACCGCTGGGCGGAGCTAACACGTCACAGAAACAACCATCAGCACGTGCACTGTGTGAGAGAGAGAGAGAGAGAGAGAGAGAGAGAGAGAGAGAGAGAGAGAGAGAGAGAGAGAGAGAGAGAGAGAGAGAGAGAGAGAGAGAGAGAGAGAGAGAGAGAGAGAGAGAGAGAGAGAGAGAGAGAGAGAGAGAGAGAGAGAGAGAGAGAGAGAGAGAGAGAGAGAGAGAGAGAGAGAGAGAGAGAGAGAGAGAGAGAGAGAGGGCAGAGAGAGAGAGAGAGAGACAGAGAGAGGGACAGAGAGAGAGAGAGAGAGACAGAGAGAGGGACAGAGAGAGAGAGAGAGAGACAGAGAGAGGGACAGAGAGAGAGAGAGAGGAGAGAGAGAGAGAGAGAGAGACAGAGAGAGAGAGAGAGAGAGAGAGAGAGAGAGAGAGAGAGAGAGAGAGAGAGAGAGAGAGGCAGGAGGAAGCTGCAGCTGTTTCTTTTCTCAGTGATGTTACACAAACACAGAGAGATGGACTGAGAGAGTTTTATTCAGAGGAAGAAGAACAGGAGGAATAAGAGGAAGAAGAGGAGGAAGAGGAGGAGGAGGAAGAAGAGGGAGGAGAGGGAGAAGAGGAAGATGCTGTGTGTTTCTCTGCATCGTTTTCATCAGTGAAAGTGATAAACCTCTGGACTTGTGATGGGGTGAATCTGAATCTGAGGAGGATGCTGATGAACGAGTGAGTAAACTTATCAATACTAATATTCACATTAAAAGAAGAACAGAATAAAAGAGGTGAAGAGATTAGAGAACACGTGAGAGTGGAAAATAGAATTATATTGATTATAAAAGAATTTAAAAAGAATGGGCAATGAAATAGAAAATAATAAATGCTCAGATTAAGTCAATGAAGATTATATTGTATATATATGCAAATGAGGTATTGTGTCATTAAATGTTTGTTAATCTGAAGTAATTTCAATTTAAACATTGTTTTTTACAATTCCTTTATGATTTTGACGATACATCAAAGTCAAAGGTTTTTAGAGAGACGATTTTGGATGTGTTATTGTTATTATTATTACCATCATTATTACCATCATTATTATTATTATTATCATAACAACAACAATAACAGTGGTGTTTTATTTATCCAGATCTTTTAACGATGCTCTGGATCTTTAACTCACAGAGAAAGCAAATAGTTTTCTCTTTTTTTCATTATATTTGTTGGTTTTCATAAGTCAACAGGACAACAACATGCAAACACAACAATCAGCAAAACAAATAAAACTGACTTTTATCAAACCTAATCTTCATGAAATAAAACTAAATAATACTAAATAAAACTAGTATCTCTTTTTCATCACTTTGAAATAATTATAAATCTGCTCCGTGTCAGTTTTTATGAATAAAATGTTTTATAAATCAGGCTGTAAATTATATGAACAAATAGAATTATATGAATTATACTAACAAACCCTTCAGTAAAAAGACCTTCAGAATAAAAACAGGAATAAAACTGGAATAAAACTACTAAAGTTTCAGAATATGAAGAAAAAACTAATTTTGAGCCTTTAAATATTTATGCTGTGATTTTAATCTACAAACACAAACGTTAATCAAATAAAAATCTCAATGTGCACTTTGAATATTTTATTTCCTCTCGTCTGAAAGAAAACATGAAGCCAAAATATCAAACTGGACCCGAGCGAGAACAGATTTCTTTTGTCTGGAGTGAAGTGAAGTTGCGTCATGTTCGGGTGTCGAAGGGAGTTTGTTATCGAAGGTGTGTTTTTCTTCTTCTCTCCACCGCTGAGATTTCAAGCCGCTGAGCTTCCTCGTGCTGAATTATAGATCAACTTTATTTCTGTGTGAGCAGCAGGCGGCTCCCTGAGGCCTCAGCATGGCTCCTTCATCGACCAGGGGGAGGGGCCACATGGTCTCACTGTTTGTTTGGGGGCAGTGCATGATGGGAAAAAAGAGGAAACCAGAAGGTCACTCATGCATGAATTAGAAAATCTGTGAACAATCATGAACTTCTCTGAACTCAACCTGCAGCATCCAGAACATCTACAGGTTGAGACTCTGGAGAAATGTGAGGCTTCATCTAATCATGACTGGGAATTGAGACGAGACGAGACAAGATGAGATGAGATGAGACAAGATGAGATGAGACAAGAGTGTGGATCACTGAGGTGTTTCAGGAGCTTCAGGAGCTTTATCTTTTTCTCTTAACTAACATGTACAAGTTCCTCAAAGCTTCGCTCCAACATCCTCGAGGAGCGATGACTCCTCATCGGCCTCCGTCCTCTAACGGACGAGAGAGAAGGAGAAACTGGATTAAACAGCAGCAGGAAGAAGAGAAGAGGTGAAGTCCGGCTGCTCTGTTAAAAACACCATCAAGTCCACGTTAGGTTCAACACCTGTCTGAGACGAGGCCCTTTCCTGCAGCGCACACTCACAGACTATAACATCATTACATCTCACTCTCAGGGTGGAGCTCCTCCGTCCTGTCGGAGCAGCACTGCACAGATCTGATGTTTACACCAGGAGACGGAGAGAAGAACATGAAGGAGAAAAGACGGAGCCAGATCATTTCTGTTTTCCCTGGAACTTGATGAGTAAGAACAGTTGAAGCTGCACCAGAGGCTGTGACTGAAGGTCGGTTCCTTCACAGCGACACAAGGCTCCTTCAAATGCAGCAGACACCTATCCCACAATCCTTTGCACTTCGGTGACTGTGTGTGTGTGTGTGTGTGTGTGTGTGTGTGTGTGTGTGTGTGTGTGTGTGTGTGTGTGTGTGTGTGTGTGTGTGTGTGTGTGTGTGTACTTACAAACATTGGCTGATGTTAAACGAGACTAAATCTTAATTGAAGCATCTCTGAGCAGAACTCTCTGGTTTGGCTCGTTCTGTTTACTCAGCTCAGACGTGGACTCACTCACATTCAGTCTCAGGATCTAATTTCAAGTCAAAGTCTTTTGGGCTCAGGTCCAGTGAACATTGAGCTTTTATTGACACTGTGTGGTCCATCCAATCAGTGTGTGACTGTCTGCTGCATTCAGATGAAGTTAAGAAGCACATGTGACTCAAAGAAAAGATCCGAGTCACATCCAGGCCTCGATTTAAAAAGTATTTAAAGCTGCGATTAGTCAAAATGATCACAATACAAAAAACAAATCAAATACCTGCAGCTGAAGAACAAGGAAAGACACACAACCACTGAGGACTGATATTTATGAGTGCAATTTGGTGCAGATCCAAATAAAAATCAGGATCTAGTACATTTGAATGTGGTTTCAGGTGTGTGGTCTCGTTTTCTCCTTGTCACCTTTATTCTCAGACTCACCTGAGTTGCGTCTTTTCCCCTCCACAGTCGGTAACCATGGTGAAGGAGAGCGTGCCCCGCTGGGTCCACCGGGACTCTGACGAGGGTCTGATCCATGTGAACGTCGGAGGCCTGAAGAGGAGCCTGTGCTCCACCACGCTGAAGAAGTTCCCAGACACCAGACTGGGAAAGCTGCTGTCATGTGACTCGGAGGAGGACATTCTGCAGGTGGGTCAGGTTTTCACACAAATGTCGGGATAATATCGTCCCGACATGTTGTGTAGTTGGTGTTTGTGAAGCAGCAGCAGCAGGTTGTCGGGTCCGACTCGTTCAAACAGGAACATGTGGGGAACATCCAGGCGAGGGGCGGAGCCTGTGGAGCAGCAGGGGGCCGGACATGACGTATAAATCCTGCTGTGGAAAGATCAGTGTTGTTGTTTACAGCTCATCCACACCGGCGTCGGCCCTCATCACCAAAAGATCTGGAACCTCCTCGTGTTTCCAAGTTGACGTCTTCGTCTTCTACGTGTACGGCTCCTCTTCTTCATCCTGAGATATTTGTTCTTCCAGTTTCACGTCCGTCACATGTTAGAATGTTCCAGACCTTTTCCAGATGTTTTCTAACATCGACTCACTCTGACAGTTGTTGTCATGAACTTCTCAATGTTCACGATTCTTCTTTACTTCACCAGAGACTATTTCATGTAACACTTGAATATCTCTACTCATATTTATCAATCCTCATTTGCACCTTTTTAATCTGCATTGTTTTTATTCTTGTTTAGTTTCAGATTCTATTGTTTTATTTTCTTTATTTCTTTGTATTTATTTGCTGCTTCTGCTCAGGTTTTATATTCCAGTGTTTCATTTCTTTGCCGCCTCAGGACTCAGTTCTGTTCCCTCTCATGTTCTGGAATGACAATAAATCTCCTTGAATCTTTTCTCCTGTCTCGCTAAATAATTAAATTTTGAATTTATTTTACAAATAACTTGAATCCTTCTTTCCCCTCCTTCCTCTCGTAGGTGTGTGACGACTACGACGTGCAGCAGAAGGAGTTTTATTTCGACAGGAATCCCGGCCTGTTCCCGTACGTCCTCCACTTCTACCAGACGGGGAAACTTCACATCATGGACGAGCTGTGCGTCTTCTCCTTCAGGTCCGTGTCTCTGTCCTCGTGTCTCACATGCAAACCTCACAACACGTACAACACAGGTAGAAGCTGAAGATTCTGAGAGGGGAAAAGTGTTGTGTTGTTCTGCCGACAATGTTTGTGGTGTTATTTTCAGCAGATGGACTCACAACACATTCAAACGCATGAATAACGAGTGTAGGGGGAAGTTTCCTACCTGCTGGTGAGGTCACATGATTTCAGCTCCAGGCCTGACGACCTCGGACACCGAGTGAGGAGTTGGAAAACGTCTGAGTTCTTCTCTCTTTGCGAAATGTGGGAAAAGTTTGGTTACAGTGATGGGAGAGACATTTCTATTCTTACGGGACAGTGGATGAAGTCTGTTGGAGTTGTCGTCGTCTCGTACTGACATCGTCTCTCCGTTGGTTTCCCACAGTCAGGAGATTGAGTACTGGGGCATCAATGAGTTCTTCCTGGACAGTTGCTGTAGTTACCGTTACCACGACCGCAAGCTGGAGAGCAGCCGCCATCGCAGCTGGGACGACGAGAGCGACGTCAGCAGCATCGACACGTCTGTGGACGAGATATCGGACATGAACAGGTGAAACAGAAAGACTTTCCTCGTCCTCACGTCGTTACTCAGGTGTGTCCTTCATTAAATCTCCTGGTCTCCGTCCTCAGAGACATGCAGCACTTCCAGGTGGTGCGCTGTGGGAACTTCAGGAGGTGTCTGTGGCTGACGCTGGAGAACCCAGGATACTCTGTCCCCAGCAAACTCTTCAGCCTGCTGTCCATCGCTGTGGTGCTCACGTCCATCACCATCATGTGCATCAACAGCATCCCCGAGTATCAGGTCAGAGCAGAGAGACATCGTGAAGACAAACAGACTCAGGCTTTGAAACCAACTCGACAGGAAGTTTCTTCAGAACGTTTTCAGACATGAGCACGTGCAGACAATTGTCTGGAGTTTGTGTTTCTCGTGTGAAGAAGCAGAGCAGATTGTTCGGAACTCTGAAAACATCTTCAACTGAATATTTAAAGGTCCAGTGTGTAAGATTTAGGTGAAAGGATCTATTGACAGGAAGAGACTGAATATAACATAATCCTAATGATGCTTTCATAAGTTTCATCTAAACTGTACAAATTAATGTTTTCTTTACCCTAGAATGGGCCTTTATATTTAAATACTTTACATTTAAATACTTTATATTTACATCAGGAGCAGGTCATGACATTCTCCCGCTGACATTTTACCAGGAGGCTGCAGGAAAAATTCCCAAAAATGCAGCAACAGACATTCGTACATTTGCATTCTCACATATTGCCCCTTTCAAAATATTGTGTAAAATCCCGCCAGATGAATTCCTCACATTGTGGCTCATGAAAGTCAAACTTGATGAGGCTGAGATAGAAGAAGACGTGGTTAAAAAACTAAATATAGGTGTAAATGTTTAACTTGTCTTTCTCCTGCTTGTTGTCAGGTGTTTGACTCTGAGGGGAAACTGACGGAGGACCCCACCATGCAGGTGGTGGAGGTGTTCTGCAGCTGCTGGTTCACCTTCGAGGTCAGCTCACTAAACACACAGGTGAGTCTCTGCTACAAAACTAAAACTATAAAAGTGTTGTTTTCTCTCGGAGGTGGTGACGCGGCTGCTGCTCGCTCCGAACAGGAAGAAGTTCTTCCATCACCCTCTGAACATTATTGACATGGTGTCTGTGGTTCCCATCTACATCACGCTCCTCTTCGACTTGACGCTGGGATCCGAGTCGGAGCTGGGAGACCTGGGACGACTCATTCAGGTGGGACACTTTCATCTGGCTCACACTTTGACACAGAACTCAGTGAACTTGGTTTTTACCACGTGTGCGTATCAGGGCTGCCTCAGCGCCGTCAGTTCAGTGTACGTCCGCCTCCACAAGATACAACATGTCTAAGAATGGTAGCCGCAGTATGTGACCTACAGTGTCGCCATGTTATTTAATGCTGTAAGGGCTGAAACGTCACGATTGACAGCTGAGACTGACTTGTGATTGGTCGATACCGTGGCTCCATCAATTCTAACGCACAGACTGACTCCAAATGAGGTCAAAAGCCAAGATGGCAGCGTTCGCATCCGACTTCAGCTCCGAGCCTCACACACCAGCAGAGCGCCCACCCCAGACATTTCCCATATCCCATAATCCTCTCTGCTGCCGTTTGTCTTGAAACACGCCCATCTCTCACCTCAGGTCCTCAGGCTGACGAGGATCTTCAGAGTGTTGAAGTTGGCCCGACACTCGACCGGACTGAGGTCACTGGGAGCGACGCTTCGGGTGAGTCCTCACACACACACACACACACACACACACACACACACACACACACACACACACACACACACACACACACACACACACACACACACACACACACACACACACACACACACACCTTTCACCCAACATGGTAGCGTTTAAAGAAGTTGTTGTGAAGCACTGTGACATCTGATCCAACTACACATCTGGATTTGAAGTCCCATGTGACGTCAGTGTATCAGCGATGTATCTGACGCTGGTTTCATGACACCTGATGGAGAGTAGTACAACTGCTCCTGTTACACTCATGTTTCATAACAGAATCGTTTTTCCGTGTGTAAAACAACAAATATACTCCACATGTCAGGTTATTAATTCATAAATCATTATTTAAAATGATCCGTGGCATCTTGAAACCAAACTCATCAGAAACATCTGTGTGATAAGAACTTTACCTAAAATGACAGAAACCATCTTTGAGAAACTATTTAATATTAAATATTTAATATGAAACTATTTAACAATTTGGTTTAATTTATTTAACGAGTCCTTCTCGTAGTTTGGCCCATGTCCCAACACCGAGGAGGCAGGGTTTATGATCAATACTGCACCCAGCCACCAGGGGGCAATTAGGACGCTTTGGCTTCACTTTTGCGAGCTGTCATGTCGTCCATCTTTGTTTTCAGGCGTAGACGTGTAAAGTTTCTAACGTCGTTCCTCCTCCTTGTTTTTGCAGCACAGTTATCGTGAGGTGGGGATTCTGCTGCTGTATCTGGCTGTCGGAGTTTCCGTCTTCTCTGGAATCGCTTACACGGCAGAATACGAAGAGGTGAAGTCTCACGTGTTGAGTCCTCACAGAAACTTTAATGTTAACGTTTTATTCAAATGATTTCTTATTCTCTATTTTTGATCGTCGTGGTTGAATTCACATGGCCGTTTAAAATTTTGTTGAAATGTGTTTGTTGAATCTTTCCTCTCTGGGTCTTTGTCTCCAGGACGTGGGTCTGGACACCATCCCCGCCTGCTGGTGGTGGGGGACGGTGAGCATGACCACGGTGGGTTACGGGGATGTGGTGCCCGTCACGGTGGCCGGGAAACTGGCGGCCAGCGGCTGCATTCTGGGCGGCACGCTGGTGGTGGCGCTGCCCATCACCATCATCTTCAACAAGTTCTCCCACTTCTACCGGAGACAGAAAGCTCTGGAGGCGTCGGTGAGGAACAACAACCGCAGGAGGATGAGGATGAGCTGCGAGCCAGAGACGGAGGACGAGGATGAGGAAGAGGAGGAAGGGTCGGACGGGGACAGCCAGTGTTTGGACGACGAGGACATCGACGATATCGAGGAGGACGATGATATCGATTATGAGGATGAAGGAGGTGTCATCAATTACAGCTACGTGGAGCATCCGTCCTACACGTCCATTCTGAGGAGGAAGGAGCTGCGTCAGGTGTGAGGGTCGACCTGTCGGATCAGAGGGAAGTGACCTCGTGTCACTCTGCGACCAATCACTGTCATTAAACTCCAACAAACACGGAGGACGATGAATAAGAGCTTGAGAAGGTGCCGTGTCGTCCCCGACGCGGCAAACGACACGGACGATCACTTCAGGTCTTCCATGTCTGAAACTGAACTGTAGTTTGTTTGAGTTCCTTTGTGCATGTGAGCAGATTCAGGAGGTTTGTTCATAGTCGACGAGTTTCTCTGTTAAAACTTCTGCTGCAGAAGAAGTGAAGAACTGATGTGACATAAAATGCACGTTAATCAAAATGAAACAGAACAAAAAACAACATGAAAAACTGAGTTTTGTGGAAGAAGAGAATAAAGGAAAATTATTATTGGATTGTTTTCTTTAGCTGTTCCCTCTGTCTCCAGTCTTTATGCTAAGCTAAGCTAACAGGACGGAGCTTCTTATTTAATGTACTGACGTAAAATAACTTAATCATAATAATAATTTACTTAATTATAATATAATTTCCAACTTGTTTAAAAGTTCTCCAGACCTGAAACAAACACGTTTCACTGTTCGTCTCAAATTTACAGGATTCATTGTATTCGTTGATAAAACTTTTACTTTTATTTAAATTCTTTTCAACTTTATAAAAGTCTAAAGTTTACAGAAAATTTACAATCGATAATCAGTGAATTTTCAATTAAGACGAAACACACAAACATGAATCAGACTCTTCCCTGGGTGAACGATAATGCTCACAAACTAAAGACAGGATGGGACGACGCTCTAAAAATATGAGACATCATCACAACCATTGAAAATTCTGCTTGTAACTTATTTGGTGTCTGATTCAAAGGGACGAGTCAACACTATACAATAACAAAGCCGATTCAGTGGCCACCATAGACCCTGAGTCCAACAAAGCAACGTACGCATCATCGCTACCAACGAACCAGCACTTCTACGGTATCTCAGACAGACGTTTCAAAGGTAAATGCATTTCCGAAGCCATCAAGGGCTGTGGGCGGAGCTGAAACAGATCAATCCCTCGATAGTTAACCTTCTAGCGCGTTCTATTAAGACGTCTTTGGGCCAAGGGAGCTTCCAATGCATGGAAACCGGCTGCTGTCTCAACGGGGGCGACCCTCTTCTGACTCTCAGCTACAGGCCCATCAGTATCTCACCCATACTATGGGATGTATTCGATGAAGTAGTCGCCAAACAAATCATTACTTATTTAAACAGTAGCTCCTTCGCCCCTGCACTCAATGCAACTTCGGATTCAGGGCTAATCACTCAACACAAACACTTACACCAGTTATGGGTAACTCCATAGAAAAGGTTGAGGTGTCACTAGAGAAAGTTGGGGTTGTGGGGGCCATGCTTTCAGACAATCATCAAATCTTACTGCATAAACCAAACAATTTCAGTTTTGTTTGTGAACCTCATCGAATCGTATCAGTTTGTAAAATGTCCTGAACACACTGGTTCTTGGTGGTTTTTCCTCGGTCTTGCTGAGGACAGAGGATGTTACACCTCGTTCAGTCCTAAGAGGGAAACTGGTCGGTGAATATGGGCTTTATGAATACATTTACTAGATCCAGAATTTGATTCCGATCTGCACCAAATTTCATACACTCATACATATCAGTCCCCTAAACAATAAACATGCCAGAGTGATTCTTCATCAAGATCCACAAATAATCCTCTGAAGAAACTACTCAAAGGTTGAACAATTTTAAAGTTGATCCAGATTCACACTAAATTTCAATGAGTGGAAAAGGGTGGAAACAGAACTTCCTTTGGGGGGGAGGCAAGTTTAACAGACTCCTCATCTTCCATTTATAACGGAATTAATTAAACGTGATTCTTTGAATACAGGCATTGGAAAAACTTGCACTGAACTTATTCGACCAACTTGATGAATGCCCCGAGATCTTCAGAGGTTCTGTAGGTGAGAAAAGTGTCTCTGGACATTTTCTGGATCTTCTCCTGCAGCTTCAGAGTAAAATGTCCAAGTGAGTCCATGTGAGGAGACAGCAGGACAATGTCCTGAAGCTTCCCCGTGAGCAAGTGGACGTGTTGGTGAGGTTTCTAACACGTGACGGACGTGAAACTGGAAGAACACAAATATCTCCGGATGAAGAAGGTTGTTAGAAGTTTTTATCTCCTTGTCAATAATATTAAGTTAATAACAATAACAATCATCATAATGATAATATAAAACCCTGACGATATATTATAGCAACTTATTTTGTAGAGGACAGTAAAATG
The DNA here is from genome assembly GCF_022539355.2 of Hippoglossus stenolepis. NCBI lineage: Eukaryota > Metazoa > Chordata > Actinopteri > Pleuronectiformes > Pleuronectidae > Hippoglossus > Hippoglossus stenolepis. The sequence continues at coordinate 2,408,366 of NC_061485.1, forward strand.
CTCCTTCAAACACCTTCACCAATTTGTTATTTGACGTTTTCCTGAATATTCATTTGAAGATGTTTTCAGAGTTTCTGACCCAACAACTGAAAAGAGCTCAATGAAACATTACTGAATCTTTTTTCCCTCAATTATGTCTCAGATACATAATCAATATAATAAGTGATTACACACACACGTCACTGTTAGTAGGTGTATTTCACCTTAAAGGGGACATAGCATGCAAATTCCACTTTGTTAGTGCTTCTACAGGTTAATGTGGGTATCTGGCTCATGTCTACCAACCCAAAAACTCTGGGGAAAAAACACTCGCGCGTTTTGTTATAGTTCCTCTAAGTCAGAAACGTCATGCTTGAGCGACTCGATTGCGCTTCCTGGGTATTGTGTCGTAACAAGGAACTGGAAGTCTCCCTACATGGTCTTGGCCCACCCCGTCCCCCCACACTCGTTACTTCCGGGTTTACACCGGAGGCTGCGAGGCAGCGCAGCGCCGTTCCCAAGCACGCAGCCGGGCTGTTCACACGGGACGAGCATTTCTCCGCTGGTCAGCCCGCGATTCACTCACATGTGGCATTTGTGTGGATCGTTGGGACTGGGAGGCTGCAGCAGCTGCTCGGGAGCGACCGCTCGCTCTCCCGTGCGTGAGCTGGAATTTGTGTCAGCGCCACACAGCAGCAGTGTGGAGGACTTCCGCAGTGTTCAGCGCTACTGTAACCCCCGAACCCCGACATTCAACGGGTACAACAACAAGCGGAGAAAGCAGAATCGCGGGCTGACCTTATATGTACAGTCTATGGGGCTGACCAGCGGAGAAATGCTCGTCCGTGTGAACAGCCAGGCGGCTGCGCTGGAGAACGGCTGTGCTGCCTATGGCGGTCTTCCACACTGCCAGCTGTGTGGAAGACTTCCGCAGTGTTCAGCTCTACTGTATGCCGGGTTACAGTAGTTCCGCCGGGTTACAGTAGTTCCGCCGGGTTACAGTAGTTCCGCCGGTACAGTAGTTCCGCCGGGTTACAGTAGTTACGCCGGTACAGTAGTTCCGCCGGGTACGGACGCGGAAGCGCCGCTGCGAGGAGCGCAGCGCCGTTCTCCAGCACGCAGCCGCCTGGCTGTTCACGGAGACGAGCATTTCTCCGCTGGTCAGCCCCATAGACTGTATATATAAGGTCAGCCCGCGATTCTGCTTTCTCCGCTTGTTGTTGTACCCGTTGAATGTCGGGGTTCGGGGTAAATGATGGTCTTCATAGCCCCCTCTCTTTCTCTCTCTGTCTGTCTGCTTGTGTGCTTGTAGTGGGGGCAGAGGGGACATTTAATTATGTGATTGGGAAAATTAAAACTCCAGGACAACAAGGGAATACAAAGTATGGGATGCATATTTGATAATTTATATCATATAAAATATGTAATTTATATCGTTTAAAATCATGGGGGGAGAGGGGGGAGGGGGGAGCTGGCTCATTAGCATTTAAAGGAACAGGCACTCAAAACAGGTCACTCTGTGGAGGGCTGTTTTATACAGGGTAAAAAGGAGCTGTTTTAAATGATCCTTGTGGTATTTTGACCAAAGTATGTTACAGACATTTCATTAAGACCCCAAGGAACCATATCAACTTGTGGTAAAATGGGCATGCTATGTCCCCTTTAACACTTTAATGTAGTTGATATCACTGCACACACACACACACCTTCTGTTTTTATTTGGGCTGATAGAAACACACACACTCAGTCACAGTGAAGGAAGGAGATCAGATTCGTAGCCGGTGCATTAATAATTAATTTCTGCTCTTTTGGCCGACAGAACTTTCGACAGAAGAAACAAGACCGAAGGATCGAGCTGTGCCTGGAGAAAGGAAAGTTTGTGAGTGATGCGGCGGGACGAGGGGAAGCTTTTAGAAAGTCGATCGGTTCTACGGTCAAAACCGATGATGTCAGAAAAGTGACACGAGGCCTCGACTCAGGCAGAAAGAGAAGAGTCTGTACTTAGAAATAAATAAAACAAACAAGGATATGAAATACAGAGGGTTGGCTGAGGTCAGATCTGGATCAAAATAGGTAAAGAAGCGAGAGCAGGAGGGAATGACGGCAGGAGCGGCGTACGCAAAAGAAAATTTCATTTTAAAAAACCGGAGTCACGGCATCAAGCGATGAGAAGAGGAAGCGAAACTTTCTGACACTGACATCGAGGTGTTTGTTAGTCAGGTGGAGGTGAAGAGACATTTTACGGGATCTTTAATATCAGATTTTACACTGATACTCTGCTCCACCTCACGTCTGCGTCGCCACTTTCCCGTCTCCAAAACGTTCGTACGCATGGGTCAGAGTTTGCGTGGAAATACGCAAATTTTCCCGTCAACTTTGTTTTTATAAATCCCAACGTTTGCGTGAGAAGTGGCGTACGCACGTTTCAGGCCCCGTTTTGTGCGTACGCCACGGTTAGACCCCAGGACTGAACTCTGAAACACAAACACACAACGGCCTCATGTTTCCTCAGGTTTTCTTTATTAGCCGAGCAGACAAACATCAGTGATCTCAAACTTGCACTGCATCGTTCTTTAAGGCAGATCAACTTCAGAAATATCAGAAACAGGGAGCGAGCAAAACAAGAGACTGAACAGCAGATCGTTCACAAACCTGAAAAAACCTCCGACTCCAGACTGCAGCGCAATGTTGATCTGAATATGAACATTTCACACTTTACCTGGAAACAGAGCTGAAAACAGAACAAACACCTTATTTTAAATAATGAACCAAAATGTCAAAATACCAGTTGTTTTCCAGATGTGTCTCAGTGAAGAAAGGTTTTTGCACAGATCAAACATTCGACTGATTCAAACTCTTCTTGCTGCAGTTGTTAAATGAACATTAAAACACGTGTTCAGACGTGTATTTACAACAATAGCGTGTTTTTGAGTTAAAACATTAAAAAGTCTCTGTTCTCCAGTGTGAACGACTCATTTCTATCTGACGCCTCACTACAGTTCACTGTCAGCACCAAACAGCTCATGCTTCAAATTTTAAACAATAAAAATTCAGCTAAAATTAAAGACAGAAAAAAAACATTTCTATGTTTGGATCTTCAAAAACAGCAGTGCACAGAAAACATGGCAAGATGAGGCAGGAAATAAAATCCCTCGTTCTCTGCTCATTACGACGGAGTATTAGGGCCACGAGGAAGAAAACAAATGCCTGTAATATTAATTTTTATTCTCCTAAAATCACTCCTCTTTAGTATCAAGACTTTATTAGCGTCAAATTTGCATCTGCATTTCTTCGTTTTCAACTTTACTCTCAAAACATTACGCCGTTGTTCTCTGAATCTCTTGGAGTGGCCCGGATACTTCGCTGTAGCTTGTAACACAAAATGACAAAAGACAGAAAATCCAGCGGAGGAGTTTTTCATTTAAAAGCAACGACCTGCTGAGAAGTGTCTCAAACCTTCAACTGGTCGAACTCAACACGATATACAAACAGAGCCGAGTCCTAACACAGACACGACTCCGGAATATCTACAGTAATCTCTCGTCATTATTTTACACCCCTGAGGAGTTTATGACCTGAGACGTTTTTACTCTGAATCACACGTCTGTGATCAAAACTAATCTGTTCTCTGACTGTGTAACCGTTAAACCTACGTACAAAAATATAACGCATCCCTTTATCTTCTTCTGTGCTGGACGATGAGAAACGTCTGAGGCGGCCGAGCTGCTCTGAGGAATGTTAGAAGACGAGACCTGGGTCGACGCCAGCATTGAGTCCACTGCGCCAGATTAAAAATATTAAACCCACAAAATAAAAGCTTTGTTGAATCGGTTCCATAAATCTGTCCGCCCAGGTCTTTTACTCAAGGAGAAAGATGTTGGAGCAAAAACACAAATGGAAGAGTTATCATCTGATCAAATTCCCTTCCAAACATTTTGCTGCATAAACTAACGTTCAGTAAATTGAGGCTGCAGCATGATGTAAAGATTAGAAATTAAAATTCATGTCTGAATGTCGAGTTCGGGATGAAATGAAACAGCATCGATCTTAATACTGTGGCTCCACTCCAATGAATCCGGGTCCAAATCTTTTATCATCTGCTGGAATTCACATGTCGTGTGTAAACATGTAATAAATTGAATTATAACACATTATAATGTAATTATATGTAGATCAAAGTGTAAATGAATGCATCTGTTAACAACTATAGCTCCTCCTGTGGACACACGGCTGTATGAACAGATAATGAATGTATGAGAATAATAACAGTAACTTATTTTGAATCTTTTTGTCTTTTAAAAAGTCTATTTACATTATTCTGTGTTACAACCCATTCATTAAACGTTGTATTGTAACTGGTGACTGGACGGGTTCAGGTCAAGTGTTTGAAATCCAGTTTTTAGGTTTTCCATTTTGAGGCTGTTCAGATTTATCTCAGGTTGATAAACACTGAGATCCAGTTTGATCCATGAAGAGATGAATACATATTAATCTCCATCAGCTGCACCAATAATGGGAAATAAAGAGAAGAACTCAACATGCTCCGGACGTTGAGTTAAACATGGACGAGGTGATTTCAAAAACCAAAGAGAAAGTCAATCTGTATTAAAGTGAAGCAGTTTAGCTGCATGTTGAAACAGAGAATACAAACAATGACATTTTGTTTTAAGGCAAAAGATTAAAAAAAAGTAAACCTAGAAATGTACCTGATACAGAAAATAAGTTTTCAGAAGCAAAGTTTTAAAGTTTAGAACAATGAACCTGACAAACACAGAATGTGAAGGAAACTTGACGGAAGTCGTCTGCTGGAACAATCCAATGATTCTCAAGTATTTTCATCCATTTTTGTGTTTTTCACAATTTCGAAGGCAGAAAATCAACTGGTAGACGCTCACAGTCCCGAGCGGGAACCCAGACGTCGAGCAGCGTCATCGTTCAAAGAAGGAAGCGGGAAGAAACTGCAGTTACAAGACGTACCACACTGGAGATCCGCAGGGGGTTTTAACATCAGCACAGACGAGCTCGAGCAAGAAAACAGCAGAAAGAAAACTCACAGATCGGCTGACGATGAATTTAAATCTCTCCACTGTCGTCTCAAAGGGAGAGAAACGAGATCCGGGTTTCAAATCAAACGTAATGTCAAACAGGGAACAGCCCAGCGGACGTTCTCCTGTCTTCAAGTCTCAGTTTAACGATCACCCCGTCGTGTCATCGCACCTTCCACCTGCTTCATGACCAGTTACCAAGAGAAAAACATCCAGTTGCTGCAGTGACGAGCTCGACGGCTCCTCAGAAGTTCTGCTGCCGCCGTTTTTTGGCCTCGATGGCGTCCATGATGGGCTGCCTCTTGGCCTGGTAGCGCTGACGGATCTCCTCGATCTCCTGCTCCATCTGAGGGTCCAGAGAGGTGAGCCTGAGCCGCAGCTCCTCCACCGACCACGTACTGACCTGAACAGAGACACAGCGAACAGGTCAAACAGCCTGAAGTTTATAAAGTCACAGTCTGATCGTCTCTTTCCTGTCCCTCTCCCAGGTGAGACCGTTCTCACACGGCTGTGGGACTACATTCACACTGTTGACTTCTGCAGATCCCTTTCAGAAATAATCTCTAAAAGCCAGTAAAAAAGATTTTAAAGTCGCGTTTCAGATCGAGGCTGACGAGCTAAACAAGGGATATAGAAATATTGAAGCAGAGTTTCATCAAATAATCAAAATAAGATTCAGACCCAGACGATGCTCCTGCTGAACAAGGGAGGAGGAGGAGGAGGAGGAGGAGGAGCAGCAGCAGCGTTTGGTACGTTTGCCAGTTTTATTGTTTCTTTTAATGAACTTTAAGGAAAAGGCGATGGTTTACAAATGAAAACCAAATGCAAGCAAATCTTTTTTATTTCAGGAAATGTACGTTTTTGTAAATGTCGCTAACTCCGTCAGCTCTTATTCTCATTGAATCTTTAATAATTGCTATATTAATAAAGTTTATACTATTAAACTTAACTAATTCACTGAGTATAAAGTCTTTGATTCTGTGGAGAGGTTCGTACAGTGACATGAAGCCAGTTCTGTACTTAAAGACTGCTCCTCTGTGCAGACGGAGGATTTCATCACTTGAATCCCGCAGATCAGTCGCTACCAAGTCCATTAATGGACACTTAAGAAAATCTTTACCAAAACCTAAAAATATCTCACGCATGGCAGCGCTACGCCAGGTGTCTGATAAGTGAATCTATTTCAGTAGCTTTCAAAACGCTTCAGTTATTGACATGTATTCAATCTGCCTCTGTGTTGTGGGCCTCAGCCGGGACCCGGTGCTCCGGCTCCTCCCCGGGGGGCTCCCCCCCTCTCGGCTTTTACCAGCAGCACTTCTCTCTCAGGCTATTTATTACCCACAATCAATGCAGCTGAAATAACACTGGCGTCCCACTCCACTGGACAGATAACCGCGAGGAGCGGCTGGACGCTCCGACGACTGGACGACACCAGGGTCAAAGTAAAACCCAAATCATGTTTAAAGCTCCCACTAGTTTCCTCAGTGATCAATAAAACTCGTACAAGCTAAAGTCTCCAGAGAAACTTCTGCAGCATCATGTAATTCATCCACCACATACAAAACATCAAACCTTTCAAACCGGTGCTGATACCTGTTGTTAGGGTTTATCAATAAAGGTGTTTAGAATATTCAACAGGATGAAGCTACCTGGCAAAGTGAAACACAAACAGGAAACTACAGGCTCCATCAACTCTGTTGCAGTTAAGACAATTACAGACTTAAGATCTAAGAAAGTATTAATATTCCTTCTGAAATTATACATTTGTTATTGTTGCCGCTGTAGGACTCTGGTTCCTGCTGCCTGCAGGGAAACACTTAACGTCATTAAACATTTACTATTTGAGCGAACAGCTGACAAACGCTCTGCTCTCCTGCTCGCTCTCTGTTTCACAAACACACGACCTGATCCAACAGAGAGGACGTCTGAAGGAAACACAAGAAGGAACGGAAATGAAAGTCGTTTCTTTTGAATGGGAGAAAAATAGTGAATGTTTCAGTCACCTGTTGTTTTTTAGTGGCAACAATCAGTACATTTATATTAATAAAGGATCAGTGGACAACTACAACAATCTGCAGGTTCCCTCTGGTCTCTTGAAGGATTTCAGTCTTACAACTCATCTGAAATCTATTTTTTCAGTGGACACGAAATAAAATCGACTCCAAACACTTGCCCCGGATCTACTGGACGGGTAAAACAGAGTTTTCCATTACAACGTGAACTGCTGTTGTGTTCTCGGCTCGTTTCTGTGCGCAGCCCAAACAAAATGTGTTCTTGCGTGTTTGAAAAGGTTTTAGTTTCCTGTGTCACCTGCTGAAAACTACACGTCTTGGTTAAACCGAGGAACAAACAGTTACAAGAAGATTCTGCCAGTTGAAGGGAAACGACAGATTCAAACATAACAAAAGAGGAAGTATCGGATTTCACCTGAACTTGCACCAGCGTGGTCTCTAGAACAAGTTCTGTTCAGGGTTTCAGAGTCAGTTTGAAAAACCAGTAATCTACAGAGAGTTCTCGATGACCTTCTGAAACACACACGACTTCCTCCGGATCTACAATTCATCCGTGACACAACGACACTGGAGACACAGAAGATGCAGCTGATTCGTCACTGTTGGCAGGTTTGATTCCTCGCCATGACCTGTTTGATAGGACCGCAGCCTCCTTGAGATGTATTCGGAGGAGGGGTGGAAGAAAGGAAGCAGGGGGAGGAGAGACGGACGTAAAGAAAACCAGTAAGAGGAAGAATAAAAATAGATAAGGGGAGAAAAAAATAGAGAAAAGGGGCGAGGGCGGAGAGGAGCAATGAGGGGGATTGGTTGTGCGTCGCCCGTCCTCGTGAATAATGAAGGTTTGTGCTTTAACGTGTCCTGTGCTGCGTTGTCAAACCACTTCAATGGCTCGAGCTCAAACTGCAGGTGAAATGATAAATATGAAGAGGAGGCAGTGAAATATAAAAAACAGACGGTACGGGTCTTAACATATTAAAGGAGACATTTTCAGGTTGATTTTGTTCAGATAAGTAATTTGTGACTTCAACTATACTGACAACTACTGTGATATTAACCTATGATGACCTATGAAGTCTGGATGTACAACTACACTCTTTAACCAAACTTAGCAGGTAAACGCAGGTTACCTAAGCCGTGGTTAACCCCTGAAAAAGAGGCGATTGACTCCTTTCCCCTGTTGAATCATGTTTGGCATCATGAACGTGCCGGATGCACATACGTCAGAAACCTTGCTGTCTAATAATAAAAACGTTGGTCCCGAAGTGTAGTAAAATAACAAGTACACAAACGTTCATTGCAGAAAAGGTGAAGCAACAGCGTCGAGATGGCCAAAACGAAGTAGAAGAAATGAGCAGCTTCACCCGGATGTCATGTTTCCATCATTGCTGATCGGAGCCGGTGAAAACCTGCGTCTACTGCAGAGTCATTTGACCCTGGAGTGAAATTCACATTTCAGACAAAAGCCAGATGTAAGTGGGATTCCTGACCCGTGGAGAAAGTGGATTAACTGTCTCCTTACACAACAGGATTCAATTTAAGTAAGAAAAAGGTCTGCACATGTAAACTACAACCAGAAAACCTGCGTTTAGCTTCCTGTCCCAGGAGCTATTTGAAAAAACATCTGGCAGCAAAGTATAAAAATAGCAAAGTAGACGGATCTAAAATTAACACGCCGCTGTCAACAAGCCGCCACGACGTCTTCAGGCTCAAGGAGAAATGAGACGTTTTATCCTCACATTTGAAATTCTAATGGAATAATAAATCCCCTCGAGTGGGATTTATGTCGTCGAGTAAAACCTCATGTGTGATTTTATTCTCAGTGCCACAAACTCTAACTGTTGCAATAACGCACAGAGATGTGTTTTATGTATTTTCTTAGAGGCTATAACCTGCTGTCTCTGCCCATCGGAGGTTTTCCGCACAATGCAGGACTACAAATTGGTCGAAACGCTAATCTTTTAAAATGACTTTTTAGTCATTTGTTAAGCAGTGAAAAAATAGAGCGTGAAGAAGAATTATGATCGATGGCTTTAGTGTTTTGTAAAGTCTCGATGATCAGTCCGTTACTGATTCATCCCTTGATCCTGGATCAACCTGACGGATGAGCATGACAGTGTTGTTCGAGAATTACAATAATCATAACGCACATTGCTTATATTCACTAATCTATATGTAAGTCTGAAGGTGACACAACAAGATGAAATGCTCCTACTAAACCGACGTGTGTGTGTGTGGGCGTGTCTCTCTGAATTATCAACGATCCAGGACAACGAGAGTGAGAACGGGGTGAGCCAGCGGTTACGTGTAATCGTCAGTTAGCGTAACGTCTTCTACTGCACACCGGCACAGCGTCTCAATAGGTTCGTCGTGTAACACACTACACACACAAAACACACACATGGGTCACCCTGGTACACAACACCTTTGTTCTTTTATTCAGACGTCGAATGACACCGATACGTCGACACAGAATTCAACATGTCAACGCTGCTGATGCGTATTAGCGGAGAAATCTACTTTTGTTCCTTTTTTAATAATCACAACCGTTGGTGTACTCTGAATATCTGAAGCCGAGCAGGCAGCACTGTGGTCTGCTGACAGAAACCACCTCCTATTAAAAAAGGTCACATATTTAATATTTAATTCCAGCAGCAGCCATTTGTCCTGCTTAAATGTCCTGGAGCGAGACAACCAGCCTGCAGCGGCCCGGACACTTAAAGGCACTCAGAACTCAGAGAGGTGAGTTTATCGAGTCAAGTCCATCAAACCCACGATTTATATCAACAAAACTGAAGGGAATATACCAATGAAATTACTTAAATTATTAAACCCCCTGAAAATGGACGCCCCGCGTTGGAGATTGTTATGTATGATCCTGTTTATACCACAAAATATAGAATATGTAGAACATTTATTAACTTTTGCAGCAGAAAGTCACAAACTTAAAATAAATAGCTCAAATTACTTATGGAGGGTTAAGAAATATTTTGTTCATGTTTCTATATTTAAAAATATTTTGGCTCAACATGTTTTATGTTCATTGGGCAAAATGTGGGTTAAAGTTTGCGTACATTGTCCCTTCAAGTTTGTTTGTATACATCCCAACATTTGCGCGAGAAGTGGCGTAGACACAAAACGGGGTCTGAAAGGTGCGTACGCAGCGGGTATAAATGAGGCCCGAAGCGACCTGAGGAAGAATCGACTTGACTCCGAATATTTGTGACTCCCTGAATTGGGACCCAGCTACAGTGTTTGTGGGCCACAGTTAAACTGCTATGACACATGCTTCTTATAACTCACCACTTCGAGATCTCCTTCCCCGGGCAGTTTGCGGTTGTCTGCGTTGTTGTCTCCTCGTCCTCCTCCGTCGTTGTGACTGTTGGCCTCCTTCTCTTTCTGCTCAAAGTACTCGAGGAAGGCCGGCTTCGCTGGCTGCATCGTCTCATCTCTCCCTGTGAAGCAGAACCGACAGTTACTTCCTCGCAGCTGATTGACAGGAAGCACATTCGTAGTCAAGACACAAACACACCGTAACACACTGTGCACACCGTATTCTCTTGTATATCAACTCAAATAAAAGACACAGGGCCACTGAAGCGTAGCCCGATACTACACGAGCTCCAACTGGTGACCTGGCAGGAGGATGTCGGCCTGAGTTAACTGTTGGGTCGGTTGAACGTGGTTTCTCTGGATGAGGTAAAGAAATAATCTCACGCGAGAAGTTAAACATCCGAGAGTCAACCAATCAGCCAACAACCAATCAAACGCCCTCGGTGAACTAAGATGAACTTTGCAATCACTCTAGAAGCTGGTTTGGCCGACAGCCTACTTATTAACACTGACACATTTGTGAACAGTTTGTCATAATGGGCTTTCAGTTAATGTTTCAAATCCACAAGCGTTATGAGGAGCATTAAAACTCTCTCTCTCAGCGGTTATGTCGCTTTAATTAATATTAATAATAATAATAATAGCTCAGGGCGGGGAGGGGGGATTTGTTAAGGTTCCTCGTAGCTGCAGCACAAAGTAAACACTGAAAAACTGTTTTTCTCTCGGACCGGCGATGAAACAAAAACAACACAACAAACACCACACAAACACTGTATGTGTGGGATCACTGCAGAGTCACTAAATAAAAAATGCAGCCAGTTGAGGTGAGCGTGGGGGGGGCGGGTGGGTGGAGTTGCAGACGAAGCCGTTTCACTGGACAAACCCTCTGCATCGTGGATTTCACCCAGATGGGTCCATGAGTGGAGCAAATCACTGAGAGTAGCTCCCTTTGATTCACGGCGTTAATAAGCTGTCGTGGTGTTACAGAGGCTGCAGTTTCCATTGCTACAGGATGTGCACATCTGAGAGCGTCTCGTACAGCCACACTGTGGACGGTGGGAACACGGCTCAGATTCTACAGCTTCACTGCGGAAGAAACCTGAGATCATTCAGGTGTACAGACCAGCGGCATCTTTCTTCTTTCAGTCTTGTTCTAATTTGACAGTAAAGTCGACGGGATGCAGGGAAATCTGATGTCATACCAAGAGGGAATTAGAGCTGGTTCATGTGTGCACTTAAAATTAATTTATGTCCAATAATCAGGTTATATAAATGGACATTTACTGGAATAAGGATTGTGACTCAGAGAGGAACCGGCAGGTTGTGTAGCGTTTACGTTGCTTAGCTCAAGATTTAAACAAATCCATATCCTTTAAAATGATCAACATCTCTTCTGTTCACTACAGAATAAAATACAGAATCCGACATGCCCCTGGCCACAAGTGCCTGAATCTCAGAGTAACCAGGAAGTGAAAATGACATCCACGATGCCACATTTAGCAGGGTTGATACTCGGCCCTCTGGTGCTGAGTCGCAGCTGCTAATTCAATCTTATATTATCCTTGGGGTGCACCCTGGTATCTTTAGCTGAATGCCCTAAAACATACATATCTACACAGGACATATTTTAGGAAACGCCAACAGAATGTGTCTAAAAGAGTTGGGCCACTGCGATCGGCTGCAATAGTCTCAGTGTTTAATGGCATTGACTCTCCACGTTCATGAAACGCTATTCTTCCAAGACATTCTGTATTTTCTGAAACTGTGGTGGAGAACGCCGTCCTCGGTTAACCCTTCTGTCCTGTGGTCAATGTGTTCCTCTCCTTACTGAGGCCTTGTTTATTGACATTTTATTAATATTGAATGTGTCCAAATCGCACCAAATTCGACACTGCACTTCCTCGGGCCCTTTACAACACACATGCCACATGTGAACTGTGATAACATGAACGGTTCCTGAGATACGTGACACACGGACAGAGATTTCTGGGTCTTGGTCAAACAACAAAGTCCGAACAGTTTTCTGATGTCAGCTATAGATTCTGAGAATATATCAAGCTTCTCCTCCTGCTCGTTTCATAGCCACCTATTTACACTGCATGTGTCTATTCTCAGTTTGATTGTGATGATCGATGCAGACATGTCGGTTCATCCCCCCCCCCCCAAACATATCATCACTGATCTTGTAGATCTGCAGTTTGTCTTCATTCAGCAAACGCTTTATTTTAAATCTAGTACCCTGATGACTGGAAAATAAAGAAATAACAATACTAATGGTGTTGAATCCTCGTTTCTGTTGCCAGGTGCCTCCGCACTGAGTGAGGAGCGCGGACCTCAGAGATACGAGTGTTTCAGGAAACCCGTCTCAGTGTTTCCAACATAATCAGATGAAAGGTCGGACTTAAAAAAAAATCCATGACCTGATGTGTGTTTGATTTCAGTTTGGTGTCTGCTGAAACTGGACCAATTATCCGACTGCTCAAAGACTCTTTCCAACTGTGCTTCACATTCCTATAAACTGTGACCCGCTGTGCTTTGTTGGTTGCTATGACAACCCCATGTGGAGGCCCGTAGCCCAGTGAGCGATGTTTCGTCTGTCTTATCTTTTTGTGCTTCTGGATGTAGATGTTTTTAGTATATATTTTCTGTCATGTGTTGGGAGCCGTTGTGAGTTTACGGAGATGATTTAGTATCACAGCTGAATCAAAGCCGTCCTCGCAGTTAAGAGTTACTAAGCCCGTGAAGTTATTAAAGGAGACATGTGTTTTTTCAGTGTTTCTTCCCTTGAGTGTGATATAAAGGTTTTCTGAGAATGTAAAAGTTCCGCAAAGTAAAAAATCCCAAAGTCTGTGGTAAAGGGAGCTTCTCTCCTGCAGAGAAAACACTCCTGAAGCTCCTGAAACACCTCGGCAGTAGTCCACACCAACTCATCATTGAACAAACCATCTCCTCAAGTGAGATGATTGACCAAACACAACCATAAGGAGTTCACCAGTGAAGATCTTTGCAGATTCACAGCTCCTGAGTGTGGACATGTCCTTCTTTCTTTCAGCTAATCTTTCTATTGCGTAACTCAACGTAAGAAGCTTTAACACAGCATCTGCTCAAACAAGCTTCTTCAAAAACCTACAACATGAGGATGTGTTAGCGGAGTACCGATTTAAATGTGCTCACACATCTCGCAAAGTTTAGAAACATGATTTTTCACTTAAAACTTCAGCCCGACACATCAGAGAAAAACAACGTTGAGTGCTTTGACTCACGAGGTCTCTGACAAACAGCAGAAGCACTTATTCTATCTGACCGTACATGATTCTGGTCGAGTTTTCATGTTTCATAACATCCATCTTACACATTTTAAATAAATTACATTTTTTGGGGAGATTCTCAAACAAAGCATCGATCGCGACATCTGCATCTTGGCCTTAATCCAGTTTCTGTGCAACTGCAGCTGCTCTCAGACAGGACCTCAAGTCTCAGAGGGCTGTGTGTGAAAATGTAGATGTCCAAGTCAGTGACTCCGCAAATTATCTGAAACTTCTCAAACCAGCCCCCTGGTCAAATGTTCAGAAAACATCAGAGTGAGTCCATGGGAGCCGAGAGATGCACCAACACTTACAAGATATGTTCAATTTAGTCTTTCATTTAATGAGCTCATTGCCGCACCCACACACCTTTTCTTAACAAATAGATTCTGTCACTTTTCCACGTGCTGACAACAGACAGACAGACGCCTCAGTGATGAGTGACTGGAGAGAACGAGCTTTGAGTTTGTTACTGGAAGCTGCTTGTATCACTGGGAGGTTTGGAGAATCTGTCCGTGTACCCAGAACCACTCAGATCAGCTGAGACCCCAAAAAACTCAACAAACTAACTAACAAAATAAAAAGAAGACAGAAATAAAAAAAGAGTTCAGTCGTTAATGTTTGTCGCCCACAGACGGGCCCATTATTTTTGTTCCTTCTGCTCTGACCAGTCTGATCATTAATCACCTCCCAGTGCTCACAGCGCAGCAGGAAGTGGACATGTTTGTGTTTACTTTGAATTAAAAAGTAGAAATGTTGTTGGTTTTTATCTCGGTGGAGCTTTGTAAAACTTTCCAGGTTGAAAGATCCAGTGAGTGAGATTCAGGAGAAAGGGATCTTTTGGCAGAAATTGAATATAAAATAATCCTAGTGATGTTTCTACAGAAGTCAACAAGAGAATGACTCTACTCCTCAAAAGTACAATTTTGAAAGCAGAATTACTTAATCAGTTCATCCTCGAGACCTTCTGAACATTTGTACCAAATTTGAAGAAGCGTCCCATAAGTTCTTGAGAAAATGTTCAATGGGATTTATACCTCTGGCGGCAGGCTGTTGCTGGGAGGATGTATACATTTGTTGGGCTTTAACAACAGTTGACAACAAATCAGGTGTTAGACATTCTTCAACCAGAGAAAACGAAATTCATAAACATGGCTTTGTTATCGGCCTCATTGGGATTTAAGTCTCTAACCACAGTGGTGTTGATGCTTTATTCTGCCCACACACTCTCACAAGTGCTGCAGCCTCTAAACCGAGCTGAGAACCACACGTTTGAATTCAAGGTGAAGGCCAAACCAGAGTGGACTCCAAAGAGAGCTGCCATCTGCTGCTGCAACTTCCCAAAACAATATTCAACTTTAATAGAGTGCAGAGAGCTGAGCAGGTACACAGGCATTAAATCATTTCAACTAGAACTCCTATGGAGAGGCTTTTAGAAAATGCACTTCTGCGTTTATTCTAAGTGTGAATATAGTTCACTGTGCTGCTTGTTGTTGAACGTTACTATAGAGCAAGATGCAACTAAAGACGGTGTAATGGCTGCATTCACTGAGCATTTAAGACCTGAGGATCAGAGAACACTGTAGAGGCTCAGAGAGCCGTGATTTAAATTATTTATTTAAGTCAACATAATGGTTCCATCTGCGTGCACTTCAACCAACAGATGGAAAGTTTGAACCACCTCACTTCCGAATGTCGGCTGCTGCTAAAGTCACATTTGTGTGAGATACAGAGACAAGTTAAAACAACACTTGGTCGTTTTTATACCTTGAAATAGCAACTTCAGAGACATTTTGATGGTAAACAAACTTATAAAATGGAGAATGGCAAGTCTGCCACAGTGCCCCCTGGGAGACAGGAATTCTCCTCGTGAGCTGGAACATTACGACATGCTTAACGTCGCACACCAGCAACCAGACAGCGAGCTTCGAGATCCGTCTAGCTCGCTCTTCTCAGTGTGGATGTCATGACGGAGCCACTGAGGAAACCACAGAGGACGTGGAAGTGGAAGATGAAGAGCAAACTCAACTTGTTGGCGAGAGCTTAAAGAGGCCGCAGGACAGATGTTGAAGTGGCGCTCTTGTTATTGGACGGTCTGTTTCCTTTATCTTGCTCTGCTTGACGTTGGCTGTATGTGATGTTGTCGACGCACTAGTTTATCATCAAGAAGCAGGTAAACAAATCTCAATGGAGGGCTTATCAAGTTTGCCAAACACTTCCATGTGATTTGATACACGTCGTGCTCAGACATCGATAACTGCATCAGCTTCTTGCTTGCTGTGTTAGCTTGTTAGATTATATGCTATAATGTTCTACTCTGAGTTGAGTGCAGTGAGTGTGCAAACGCGTACTGCCACACCCGACGTGGTTCTTTGGCTTCTCAGGTTGCCAGTTTCCTCTCTGTCAGCTTGTCCAGAAAAGCACGTGTGCACAGCTGTGCACAGGGGGGGGGCTCAGAATGCATCGCACCTCGAGGAGTATAGCCAAGAGCAAATCCTGCATTGTGTGGATTTGAACTTGACAAATGTCATGACTGCATCGCTTATTTATCTTGTGGTGAAGTTTTGTGTGTCTGTGCTTTGGATTCTATCTTATTCTTGGAGAGAGCAAAAAAAAATAATTCAAACTAAGTCCTTAAAATATCTCAGGAGCTCAGCTGCAATAAATGTCTGAACTGATATTCTAAAAAGAGACGATGCTCTCGTTCTCTTATGAACAGACTTCAAATCATACGGTTGCTTTTCAGCCTGCGACTGGATATGTGAAGAAGCAGCTGCCGTCGAAAAGATCTCGACGTGGACACAGAACAACTTTACCAGAGACCCATCAGAAATTCAAAAGGAGCATTTCACAAAGATCTTAATCTTCTTATTTATCTGTGCTCTGATTTCTGAACTGTATTTCTGGGGCAGTCCTGGTGAGGAGCTGCTGTGCTGACCATGAATCCCAGTGTCTTCTGAGGAAAATAATGAAACACTGAGGAAATGTATTAATTTTTTTAAATCAAATGAAAGTAAACAGCCCCTCAGAATCGGTACACGGAGGAAAGAGGCGAGACCAGAGCGGGCCTGGGCGTGACAGAGGTTTCTAACATAGATTTTAGTGACTGAGGGTTAGTGGCTAATCAGTGTAAATTAAAAGGCTTTTTATCATTCTGAAACATTCAGACAGGATCAATTTCTGATCTAATACTTTGTCTTGATTCTTCAGCTTTGGACAATCAAGTCAATTAGTTTGGGACACACACACAACTTTGTACGAAACACAACAGAGATATACACACTCTCACAAACACACAACTGGAGGATACAAGGATACTAATGCAGTTATAAATTCTAAATGTTCCAGTGTTAATGCAGTTTAAACTGCTTGCAGTGGAGATCTATGCTAACCTAATAGCAGGACATCAGGCAGGAGACAGAGTGGATGTGTGTGTGTGTGTTATTGCCCTTTCAGACCGGCTCCCCTCAATGTGCTGGTCTTAGGGCAGGATACGGATCCTGGTCACTTGTGTAATCTCACGCAGCGCTCGCATTGCTGTGGCTGGGGGACACGTTTGACTCTTGTACAACATCGACCTATCAGAGTTTCTCAAACGGGATAAACAACACAGCTGAATTTTGTGTTAATGTGCCCGTTAATACAAAGCTAGAGGGAAGTACATGGGAAATAAAATCCACAACCAGATGGACACACACCAGGTTCTGCATTGTAACTCAGGCCGGACCTGTATGTACTGATATCGATATTGATTAATCAGCTGATAGCTGTATACAAAATTCATTTCACAGTGATTCCTAAGATGCCATCAAACTATCATGACAATGAAATGTAACTGCTGCTGTAACTTTGATATTTGTGGTGTCTACCTGTCTGAGGACACTCTGCAGACGCTTCGCTGTCCTGTGGTAAAATTCCAGTTCCTTCTGACATCTTCAGCAGCGCTATGCATGGTGGGAAATTACCCCAGTGACCATCAGAGTGCTGCTCATCCCAGTCGGCTGCTCTAAACGCTGCCACACTTCTTTGGCTTGAGCAAACATCTCATGAGATGTGGTGTAGGAGTTGTGATGTTATGATGTAATCTTCCACAGTAGCCTTGGTTTGATGAGAACTCAAAGAGAGCGAACCAGCGACTGGTTTTGATCAGGAAGCTGACACGTGCTTTAAATAGCAAACAGGAGGACTGTAGAAAGCATCTTCTCATTCAACATAACAGCTTGGTGCAGTAATGTGAGAGTACGACACAGAAACAAGCTCTGCAGACGTGTTAACGATGTAGGGAAGGTGATAGGCAAGACACAAAAACTACTTAACAGTATATCTGACCGAGCTGTGCACAGGAAGGATGAACACACAAACTGCAGATACATCACACCCACCACACTCAGAGTCTGAGCTGCCCACAGGTCAACAAGAAATGTACAAGAAATCCATTGCACACAGGCAGAGAACACAGAACGACTGCATCAGGAAACACTGGTGGTTTTATAAGATTAACTCTCTGGTATTTCTGTAAACAAGCTGCTAATTTTCACTATTGTCAGATGTAAGTGTAGCGTATGGATTTGTTATTGTGTTGTGGGAGAAGCTAAAAACAAACTTTCACTCAGGTGGACGCTAAAGTCAAATCGGAGAAAATAAAGTTATGTTGGTTAGAAAAGCGTCGTACGGCACTGAGGTCACACACAGACACACTAACGCAGTTTGCTGTAGCTGCTCACTGAGGTTAATTCTTAGCGTATAAAAACAAACACAGAACACAACACACCCACAGACTGCCAGCGCCGATGAACAGAGTCCAACTCTTATTGAGACTCCTTCCAAAACCGCCAATACATCCAACGCTTACTACTCCCACACTGCAATAATAAATAAAAACACTCCCAACAGACTCCTGCAGCACGATCGCATCTCTCCTGAAATGACACCACAGCACAACCTAATGCCTCCACTGCAGGAAGGGATCTGCTGGTTTATCATCTTGACTTAAGGTTATGTACGACTACAATGAATTAAATGTAATACCTACATGTCAAGTCAATTTAGTGATTATTGACAACTCACAAACGCACCACGCTCCCTGACAGTAAAAGGGAAAAGTTAAACAGTGAAACCGAAGTTGGTCACATAGGCAGAGGAGGCAGACCCTGAACACACACACACACACACACACACACACACACACACACACACACACACACACACACACACACACACACACACACACACACACACACACACACACACACACACACACACACACACACACACACACACACACACACACACACACACACACACACACACACGGTCACACTCTGCCCTCTACTGGATGAAAAAAACAGACAGCAGCACTCGTTCGTGGTGAATCATTGACTCTGTTTTTCTTCAGGTAATAAGGAGGAAACTGAATCAAAGACCAAACTATTCTCTCTTAACTTAGTTTTTACATAGTTCTGACGAGTTCCTTATCTGCATCGCTTCTGTTCCCGGGAAACACAGTCCTCATGATCATGGGCTGACATCATGACTTGTCTCTGCACATGTACAGGCCCATTTGTAAAGGATGCATTGCCATCACTTTGGTGACAGTTCGTTGAGACCATAATCAGTGAATAATTGCGAGTCTCAGCCCAAGCAAATCAGCATTGGATTTTATTAATTAACAGTTTTTTAAAAAACTTACTTTTCATTGTACCAGCATCTTCCTCATCCTCAGAGTTGATGACCATGGTCCCCAGCTGGGACTGCATGGTCCCGTCGTCGTGTTCGATCATGGTCCGTGCCGTCCCGCCCAGCGAACCCACTAATGAGCCAGCGGACCGGATGGTTCCAGAGTCTCCGGACCCCACCCGCACCATCGTCCCCTGGTCCACCTCGTCCTCATCCTGAAACACAGGCAGAAAGCCAAGTCTCCTTTCAAGAGGATTGATTGTTTATATCTGGGAAAGTTGACACAACCTCTCCTGCCTTCATTCATAATTTCATGACTGTGTCTTTACCGAATTGTCGTCATCTTCTGCGTCCAGTTCTCTCTGCTCCGCCTCCTCCTGTCTCTTCAGTTTGATCTCCATGGCGTCTGTGATCAGGGCTCTGAGGATGGAGCTGGGCTTGGCCGTCTTGATAAACAGATGCTGAAGGAGGGGAGAGATGAGAAGAGGTATGATCCTACATGTTTTCCATTTTCCTTACCAGCAAATACAATCACACTCATATGAGCAATTCAATTTGAACGGCTCTTACATGAGCTGTTTTCAGACATCAACTCTGGAACGTGTCTGTAAAATAGTGTCTGGAGTTTGTGTTTCACATATGAAGGACGCAGCAGGAGGTCAGACTCCTTCACAACAACAGGAGCATGTGGGGAACATGACGTATAAACTCTGCTGCGGAAAGCTCAGTGTTGTTGTTTAAAGCAAATCCACACTGGTGTCGACTTTTATCACCAGAAGCTCTTGAAAAGTCAAATTAAGATTATTATGTGTTCAGTCATGTAAAAGGTTTATATTTGATCTAAATGTATCATCTGTATCTGATCCAATCATTTCCTTACAAATGCTACTTCATGTACTATTAGCAAAAATAATTCAGCAGTGACATAGAGTTACCTGTAACAGCTGAGTGGCAGTCGCCCTGTTTTCTGGGTTTTTCACCAAACACTGGCCAACAAAGTCTTGAAATGCCAGCGACCACAGATCCGGGTTCCGAAACGTTGGAGGAGGGTTGGTGGGAATCATGAAGATGGCCTGGAGGAGGAAATATAATTCAGTACACACAAACTGAATTCATTAAACACTTTTTCATTCAATCGTTAAACCTGATATTCACTCTTTTCAGTCGCTCCATCGTCCGGGGGGGGGGGGGGGGTGAACCTCTCAACAGCTTAAAAAAAACACTTTCGTTTGACCTCTCACCTTTAAACACAAACACAGACAAAAGACACACTCGCTCACCCTCATTGGGTGTATGTCAGCGTAGGGCGGCTTCCCCTCAGCCATCTCTATCGCTGTGATCCCCAGAGACCAAATGTCAGCCACGCAGTTGTAGCCGATCTCCTGTATAACTTCTGGAGCCATCCAGAACGGCGTGCCAATGACCGTGTTCCTCTTCGCCATGGTGTCCTGAGGAGAGCGCAGCGGAGACGTGACAGCTCAATATGCAGTTTGATGAAAAAACCCTGCACGACTTCCAGAAGCTATTGAGCCTTAATGGTGAGATCCTACTTCCTACTGGAGTATTAGTCAAATATGAACACTGGGTAATGTGTGGAACTGAGATAATTGTCAATTCATTCTCTATTGAATTGCTCATGTCTGTCTTTAAGTAAAACAGGTCAAATCTAACAGAACACTTTGGTGTACGGTACCTGTTTATATTTCCCATTAACAAAGTCGCCAAAAATAGTAATTAAGTTTTCTAATAAACAGAAAACCTCATCCTCGTGCAACCCTCCTGTGCCACTGCACTCTGTTCATGTACTTCCTCGTGTACCCATCATATTCTCTCGGTAGTGAGAGGTGTACTTTACGGGCACATCTCTTTATTTGATCCTTGTTTTCTTACTGTGAGTTGTCCGGCAACACCGAAGTCGGCCAGTTTGGCCTGACCCTCCGTGTTCAGCAGGATGTTTCCTGCTTTAATGTCTCTGTGGATCTTTTTCATGAAGTGAAGATACTCCAAACCCTTCAGAGTCGACTGCAGGATGGTGGCTATCTCTTCTTCTGTTATCTACACGTGCACACGCACAGAAAGGAAAAGACATCAGCCAAAACAATCGTTGTGTCTTTATGCTGCTACATAAAGAAATTATGTAAACTGTGTGTGTGTCTTTGAGTATTACATTACCGTCTTGTTGCGTACTCTAATGATATCAGAAACTGATCCGGCTCCACAGTATTCCATGACGATCCACAGGTCACTGTTCTTGAAGTAGCTGCCATAGTAACGCACTACATGTGGACTGAACACACACACACACACACACACACACACACACACACACACACACACACACACACACACACACACACACACACACACACACACACACACACACACACACACACACACACACACACACACACACACACACACACACACTTTTAGTTAGTTAAAAGCATCCTGCCTTCCTGAAAATGAAACAACAGTCATAGTTTGGTACAAAGTGACAAGGTAAGACCTACGAAAACTTTTATTATTATTATTACAAATGACTGTGTGATAGTAAATCTTTCATAAACAAATGGCACTCCTGCCGTTTCCCCTCACAAGTTTCGTGACCGCAGTCTTTTGGTCGGGAGGAGCGGAGGGTCTCAAAAAACAAACCTGATAACAGACAGTTTGAGTTTGAAGCTGCCTGAATTACACATTATCAAACATATACTAAAGTCATATAATTTGAAAACTAAAGAATATACAAGAACCCAAATCTTTAGCAGCAAAAGCATCATGTAAGATTAAGGAAATAGTACCTGTTACACTGCTGCATGATGGATATTTCCTTAATTATCTCCTGAAGATCAGACTCCACAGGAACCTGTTTGATGGCTACCATCTCCCCCGTCTCTTTGTAATTGGCTTTGAACACGCAGCCGTAGGACCTGCAGAGACACAGATGTTTCAGGTGTTTTCGGTGCTCCCTGTGAGTGAGGACGTGACCAACCAAAACTGCTCAGGAGTCAAAAGTATGGCTGTGAGATCAAATGTGTGTTTTTGTCACACAGCAGCTGTAAATATCTGAATTTTAATCAGATTTTCTGTAATTTCACAAAAGCAACACAAATCAAATGAAATATTCAGCCACGTGTTCACATAGACGACAAGATGTGTGGGGAACATCATTTTGGTGTCAGGTGTCATTATTTCCTGTTTGGTTTTGGTCATTTTCACACATCTGTTTTTTTATCTGACCTGAATCAATAAAAAGGCAGAAAACAGTGTGAACAACTTCAAACACAACTGGTGTGTAGTTTAGTCACATTAAACGCCAGTGGTGGCTGATGATTGTGTTACACTCCAGATTACATGAACAAACAAAAAGTAAGAAACACACACAGTGTCAATCAGCGGCTCAGAACAGGAAGTGTGTTGAGACACAGGAAATGAAGAGGCAATGTTTATGTTGATGGTAGGGGGGGAGGAGCTTCATGTCAACAACGAGGAGGAAGATAGGGCAGAGAGAGATGGAGGGGGCGATAGAGAATGAGTGGAGGAGAGAAAATGGAAAGAAAAGTTGATTCAAAACGACAAAGATCCGCAGACTGAGGTGTGGAAACACGTCTGTCAGGACAGCGTGGTGTTTCTGTGACGTCCCTGAGCGACGACTCACCCTTCACCCAGCTTCTCCAGCATATCGAACACGTCCTCCGGCTGCTTGGTGAGACTGTCCTCGCTCAGCTTCTTCAGCTGCCTGCAGAGACAGAGCGACAGAGACGTGAAGCAGCAAACAAGACGCTGTCAACGTGAAACTGAAACCTTTTCACGTAGATATTTCAGGGTAGGGCTTCAAATAATGATTACTTGAAGGTACCGATACGTCCAGATACATCAGGAGAATGAAAGGGGAGGGAGTGTGGGAGGCGTCCAACGCTTGGAAACCTATTTGGAAACCCCCTCTGCTGTAAGTCCAGCTAACCGAGCTCGTTTCTTTAGTTTGAGTAAAGCCCAAATTTGAGACAGACGAAAACACTGGGGCTCAGTCCCAGAACATATGGAAATAAATACCAATGTATTTAAAGAGACACAAAGAGTAAGATCAGCGCTTGTTTCAACCAACGGTGACACATTCATCTCTCGATTTAACTTCACAGCACAAAACCCACAAATAATCACTTTATAAAAAGGTAAAAAGCCCAAACTTTAAACCTCTCAACCGTTCTGTCAAAGTCTGAATTTCATCTCAATCTCTTTCCTCATCACCTTTTCTTTTTTAACTAAATTTCATCATTGCAGAATTAGGCAGAAAACAATCACATTTTATGTCTATATAGAACTATAATATCCCGTTTGACTGGAGAACAGCAAGTCGCTGAAAACACAACACGAGTGACATTCATTTGTGAATCCCCCTGGTTTTCGTCCAACAGGTTTTCAAACATCCCCATTGACTCATAGTGTTGAGTGCACAGATGGACCAGTGACTAATAACTCTCTTCACGAATTAGAAAGCGACAGAAACAGTTTATGTGTCGCGGCCTATTTACACTGATGTGTTTTTGTATTTTTTAAAGACACATCTGAGAATAGAAACAGTCCAGATATTAATAAGGATTTGATCAGTCAGTAACACCAACAGCTATTTTCTATTAGTTTCTATAATCAGACTGTGTGGATCTAATACAATCAGAAGCAGAATATTAAAATCATTCTTTTGGGTGAACTGTGGCTCTCCACCTTTTCTCTCTCTCTCTCTCTCTCTCTCTCTCCTGACGTGAGCAGCACAAAAACAAGTCTCTGATGTCTGATAACTCAAAAGACAAAAATAGTCCGGAACAAAAATAGACTCAGAAATGTCCTGGATGCAGCCGGCGACAAACCGATCAGGATGATTACAGGAAGACGGGAGGAAATAGCAAAGTTAGATATCAAAGGCATGAGGCCAAACTGCTCCAGTCTGATTTCTGTTCTGTGATACAAAGACTTTTGAGTGAATGTGTCGAGGCTTTCATTTAATATTTCATTTAACCCAATGGTGTTAAGAAGACCTTCTGTCGCTGAACCAGCTTGACCTCTTCACAGTCCTATAGTGGTTAATGCTGATGTCCTCATCCGTTACTGGTATTGTTGTCTAATGTGCATGTGTACTGTTTGTTAGGTGTTGCTGTTGTGTGTTTCACGTGGTTTGTAGAGGTGAGTGTGGAAGTAAAATGTTGTGTAGACGTGATCACGGACAGACAGACACTGACGCAACACTTGTGAAAACCTCAACGACGCCATGTGGTCAAACTGTAATGAGTCTTCTCGTATGTCTGCTGATAAAAGACCTGATTTGTCAGTGAGTCTGTGACTTTCTTTCTTTAACCCCCCTGGACTGGATTTTAAACTCTGCGCGGCCACCAGCCAAACTGTCCAGTGCTTCCACTTCAAGCCACAAGCCACAGGAGACAGTTAAATAAGCACTGAACCGATGATCTACTGTAACAGCCCATAATCTGCTTTTCAAGAAGACTCTGTGAACTTTTGCAAATGTATGTGTGCATATCTGCAGTGGCTTAAAGTACAGAACACGCCAAATATTTACACTGCTATATTTAAAATGCCCCATGCTTTCCCTCAGCTCTTGTTTTCTTATTTTTCAAGTTTCCACGTCTATTTTTGAAAGGAACGCAGTCACAGTTCGACAGATCTGCCTCCTACATTCAGAAACAACTACTGCTTATTGTGTTGTTCTTCTACGACTAGTGAACCAGCAACAGACTTATCATATTGAATAGAAGAATATCACTATTGGAGCTTAAACCTCCACCAAGGCCCAAAGGTTACATTCAGTCAAGCTGCGTCAAAGTGCACACACAACACACAACACAACAAAGACAACACAGAAGTTATCGACCGATATATTTCTATGCTGGTGATGCTGGATAAAACATGCTGTGCCTGTTCATTTAAAACAACTACTGGTTATTATTGGGCATTTAATATCTAAATTAAGAGGAGTAAACTAATATTGAAACAAAATGTATTAAAAACTAATACAGGCACCGAGGAGCCCCTCAGATGAAACATGAAGGTTTTAGCGGAGGAAACACTGAAAACGTCCATCTTACGTCAGTTGAATGAGGAAACAGTGGACGAGTGAATGGACACGATAACAAGTGAGCTGTGTGTGTAACGAGCATCCTCCTGATAAGTGGATAGAAAAGGAACAAGTCAGTTCCTACTGTCAAACATGACACACGCACGCATTTTTATAAGCATAACTTTTACTCCACTCTACTCTTGAATGTCTACTTGCAGATGTTGTATTTACAACATTGTACTTAAAACAACCAGAAGCCAAACTGTGACATACAACTGAAAAGCTGAAAACTACATCCGGCAGAGTTGAACCTTTTTCCGTGTTATCAACCAAAGCATCAGTCAAAGTTTCTGCCACAAAACCAGCTCTGTGGTGACGGACGCCTTTGGCGCCTGTCGGCAGAGGAACAACCCGCCACACATTCAACTGATGCACATGAATGACTGCGTCTGATTCCACACTGAGCCGATGTGCTCCGACTTATCGGAGATCAACAAGTGGAGTTAATGCATTAAACTGGATCAGCGCGGATTTGAAAGTGACAAATCCTGAGGTTTGACACAACAGATCAACACAGGCTCAAGCTCAATGTTATAGATTTTGTTTTATCTGTTCTTATCTATTTCAGTCCCAGAAACCAGTAAGAAGCAGTTTCATTATAATAAAGGGCTGATTAACCTTATTTACAATATAAAATGTAAGAAAATACATTTTATATTTTCCCAGAATTCAAATTGACATCCTCGATCGCTACAATTCCAAAGATGTTTCAGTGAACATTGATGTTTTGGGACCAGCTGCTGTTGGAAAAGCTTAAAAAAGGGACTGAAATGATCATTTAAATTCAAAAACAGCTAATTACAGTGTCCTTTGCTGTTTTTTAACACTAGCCTCCAGTTCTGCATCTACAGGAGTTGTAGTTGTTATTAAATATGTTATTCTACATAAATTTGTTTATAATATACCGCCAGGAATCCCCAGGAAAAGTCCCTTCAACTCAAATCCTCCTTACTCTGCTTACATGTGTTCTGTCTGTGTTTCATTCAAACACGTTCACTGAAGGTTTTAAACGCGTGGAACAGATTTAAGTGTTAAATGTCATTAGTTATATTCACAAACACGTGAATAAACTATATTATAATCCGTTCACTGGAGGTTTTAAACACGGTGAACAGTCCTCACCTGACGTTATGAACGTGTCTTTACTCTGACTACATGTTGTGTACCTGTGAAAACCCTGTGAACGTGTACTTCATCCTCTTCAGGACTCAGGGGAGATGTATTGTAACGAGCGGGAATCGAACCGAGTCCCGAGGCAGCAGAGGAACGAACCACCGGGAACTGAGCAGCGAAGAAATACAAAGAAGTAAAGACAAAAGGAGGAGTGAGGAGCTCGCTCCGTCCGGGCTGGGGCTCTTTACCTCCGGGGGTGATTCCTCATCTGCACCTTGTTCTCCATGGTTCCTCCGGGTTCCTCCGGTCCGGGTTCCTCCGGGTTGGTTTCTGCTCGAACTTCAGACTCACGGAGCAGCTGTGCTAATGCTAACAGCGGCAGCTAGCAGCGGGTTCGGCCGCTCACACACTCACTGCCGCGGGTTCAGAGACACAGCAGGTCCGCTCATGACGCCCCGACACTCGGTTCAGTCGGTGAACACACTCCGGTCCGCTGCCCGGTGCTGCCCGGTGCTGCCCGCCCGGTTCATCCTGCTCTTCTTCCGCTCGACTCGGTGACACTCGGTGAGACTGCGCCGCCACATCCAGAGGAAGACACAACCCGGAAGAGAAGAGGAAGCGGGGCGGCGCACACAAAGCCTGCAGTACGAGTCAGCGGCGAGAGGGGGCGCTGCACACACGGGCCCGCTTACATTTAGTCAGAATAAAGTCAGGATATCACTGAAATAAAGTAATTTACTCAGAATAAAGTCATAATATCACTGAAATAAAGTAATTTAATCAGAATAAAGTCATAATATCACTGAAATAAAGTAATTTAATCAGAATAAAGTCAGGATATTACTGAAATAAAGTAATTTAATCAGAATAAAGTCATATTACTACTGAAATAAAGTAATTTACTCAGAATAAAGTCATAATATTACTGAAATAAAGTAATTTAATCAGAATAAAGTCATATTACTACTGAAATAAAGTAATTTACTCAGAATAAAGTCATATTACTACTGAAATAAAGTAATTTACTCAGAATAAAGTCATATTACTACTGAAATAAAGTAATTTAATCAGAATAAAGTCATATTACTACTGAAATAAAGTAATTTACTCAGAATAAAGTCATATTACTACTGAAATAAAGTAATTTACTCAGAATAAAGTCATATTACTACTGAAATAAAGTAATTTAATCAGAATAAAGTCATATTACTACTGAAATAAAGTAATTTAATCAGAATAAAGTCATATCACTACTGAAATAAAGTAATTTACTCAGAATAAAGTCATAATATTACTGAAATAAAGTAATTTAATCAGAATAAAGTCATTACTACTGAAATGGTAAATGGCTTCACTTTCAGGGAGCTGTCACATGGTTCATCTTTATATACAGTCTAAGGTCCAGTGTCCAGGATTTAGTTCGATCTATGTGTAAAATAATAATCATAATTGTGTTTATTAGCACCTCGTCACATTTAATGAGATGAGAATGAGCCCTTTGTATCTACCACACTTCAGATAAGTAGTAAATAATCAATTGTCAATATTAGTTATAGCACATAAATCACAGTTTCAGTAATACTGGATTGCAGGTTATTTAAAAAAACGTATAATAGAAACTTTATAAAAGCACGAGACAATGACCAGAGAACTTTTACATTAATAGAATAGTTTATTGAGAGGAACAAAAGAGAAAAGCGAAGTTCACATCTGATCAGTAAATTACATCAAAGAGAAGGAACTTCATCCTCGGACCAGGAACCAATGACGGGGAACTAGAGCTGGAAGAAGAAAACATAACGCCACAATTATAAATTGTTCTTAATGTTTTTGGAACGACCTGTGATTTATCCAATATTATGTTTTTATAATGTCGCAGAAGTGAGAATATTTAATGTAAAAAAAAGTTTAAGTTTGAAAGGACTCACAGTGGTTTCACTCTCCTGAGGGCCGCACACTCTCGAAGATGCCAGCCTCCCTCATGGCGTTGAACTCCTTGACTGAGTCGTAATTTTTGTAGAAATCAGCGTAGGCCTGTTTCCTGGGCTCTGTCACTGTGTACTGCAAGACAAAAAGAAAAGAAACATTTTATCCACAGCTTCAATCAAAACACATAAATAAATTGAAATAGTTGAAAATGTCAGAATCGAGTTTCAGTGATTGATTTTGAAGGATGTAGCCATGTGTGCTGTGCTGTGCTGTCTGCTGTGCTCACCTTGAACAGTATGGCAGCCCCCATAGCCAGCGCGAAAGAGATGGGCAGGTGAAACTTCAGACGCTTTGACAGCATCCCCCTCATCAAAGGCTTTGGCAGAGACATGGTGGATCACCTGCAGAGAAGAGGAGGCACCGATCAAACTCTAAAATCAGATCTGATTGGTGAAGACATGAACGCACAGTCCCAGTCTCATGTCTTCTCTTACTGCATGAGAAAGGGATGCACTGGGATCAGGTGACATTACGATACTGACTCAAATAACTGGATCATGGATCTGTTCATTCATTCAGTTCAGTTATGTGGTGTTCTATGTTTGTGTGTGTCTAATACATAATAATAATAACCATTTGTAAGGCACTTATCTAAACAAAGGAGCAGTGGGATGGAGCTGAAAGCAAATCACTCTCATCTTGTAATTCTACGGCTGCTTGCATCATCTACGAATCCAATGTCTACAGTGACCTTTGCCATCAAGGACACTTGAAACATGTTTAATAAAGCTCTGAGTGGTTTCAAGCTAAATCTGATAAATATTCTGGTATTTAAAATGTCTGCTGAACATTTTTTTTTACATCTTCCATTTTATTTGACTCCATTTTAATTTTTACATGTCCTTTGTGCTTTCATGTCCTTGTTGCCATGGAACAAACTGTGAGTCGTGTTTTAAAGAGTCTTAAGCTTGTGGGATAATCCAGTCCGGTTTGACGGGTCTATGTGAAGTGGTTTTAGATCTGGATCTGGTCCGAAGTGGTTTACGTGAGTGTGATAAGCTTCAATGAGCAAAATACATTTAACAAAGTGGATTTCAAACATTGACGAGACTTTAAGTGAAATGTCTGACACCATTTAGACAGAAACCGAGAACAGGTTCAGCATCACACGTTCAGTTTGTCCTCCACTGCTGAATCTGAGTCACTTTATTAATAATATAATAATAATAAAGAAAATGTCAACGAGTAGTTTGCACATTTGTTGATTTGGTCCAGATGACGTCTTTCCTATTTAATATTACTATAGTTTCAGTTAGCTGAACGCAGCTCAGCACAGATCATATACACACACACGAGCACACGTGTTAACTGTTAAATATAATGTCAACATAACGATATTAAACAATATATAAAACACAAGCAGTCCACCAGCTGAGCTGCAGGGTCAAATCCGCGTGATGTCACTGGGACATGTCGGGCCTCGACTCTCTGTGTTCACACTTTGACTCGACACTGGTATTAGAGCTGAAACACGTTAACACGTTAACACACAAATCTAACGTTAAACTTTCACTGCGTCCCGCGAGGTGTCGGGAGAAGGACAGCACGAGATAACGTTGGCTAGCTCGGGGAAGCTAAGTGCTAACGAGCCGCAGACGTCAGAGGAAAGAGGCTGGAATTAAAGACACGGGTCAGATCCCGGTGCCAGGGTCCAGTTAGTGAGTCACAGGGTTACACCGTGGACCCAGGAGAGGGTCTGAACCGGTTCAGGTGCAGGAATACTCACAGGTTGGACTCACGACCTTCACTTAAACCGCTAACACACCGATTCTCTACCGGAAGAGCTGCTACTGGAGCCGCAGAGGGACAAAGCACCGGAGAAAGCGAAGCGGGGCGAGTTGAGGACATGGGGGAGGAGGACAGGATTCAAACTCTATATATACACATTCATATATATATAGTATATATACACACAAATATATATATATATACAAGTATAAAACACAAGTCCAATATATAAAGTAAATCTACCGTATATCCTAATCTGATAACCCGGATATAAAACAAGAACAACGAAGATAAACTATTTAAAGTTGATATGATCGAACGTGTAACGTCAAAAATTGGCGACTTCTTGTTGCGTTTTTCCATAACGCTCCGCCATAACGTTTTTTTTGTAGGCTAGTATATATAAGTATATATATACCAGTTGTACAAAAAAGCCGTACTGTTGTTGTATTGTTCCTAGAAAAAAAAAATAAGAAAAAAAAGGATATAAAAAAAT
This sequence comes from Hippoglossus stenolepis, assembly GCF_022539355.2. NCBI lineage: Eukaryota > Metazoa > Chordata > Actinopteri > Pleuronectiformes > Pleuronectidae > Hippoglossus > Hippoglossus stenolepis. The sequence goes on from NC_061485.1 coordinate 2,439,163, forward strand.
ATATACTATATACTATATATAATATATATATATATATATATATATACAATTATAGTAATTGATAATTCATAGATATTGATTGCTCCTTCAGTTCCCACTTTTGTCCACAAGGTGGCAGTATTGTACTGCTCAGCTTGAGCTAATGTTGTGATCTGACCAGAATATTATTATGATGATGATGATGATGATGATGATGATGATGATGATGATGATTATTATGATGATTATTATAACCATAATTACCATTATTTATATCTTCTATCACTCTATCTATCTATCTATCTATCTATCTATCTATCTATCTTCCTAAATTGTTATGATGTTTTTGAGAAAAGATTAATTACATTTTTATTAATTTTACATTCATATATGTATATTTGTCTTCGTTTCCAATATGTCATAACCTTGAAAGTTGGAAAATGGCGGGCTTCCTGTTGCGTTGTTCAAACTGCACCTCTAGACTTTTTGTCTGGTCATGATACACCCGGGCTACGATTTCTGTGAAGATCGGTGAAAGCTAACTGAGGGGCTTTTCCTTAGATGGCGCTGTTGAGCCATTTTGCCACGCCCATTTCAAATTACTCTAGAATACAATTACTTTTTTTGAATTTCCTGCAAACTTTGGTATGAATTTGAGCATCTAGGCCTGAAAAAGCCCCAAAAGGGAAATACAAATCCTTCGAAATACAATAGGGCCTCCCACCGGAGGTGCTCGGGCCCTAATAAACAGAAACATATGATTGTTATATACAAGTAAGTAGGAGGCGAAAACATATACACACATAAAGCAACTTCAAATTGGCAACACACATATTTGTCTGTATACAAATCAAACAGGAAACGATGAGTGACGGTGTGGAGGGGGTGTAAGGATCCTGGAATGAATACTGAGTAACTTTAAGTGCTTACAGTAGGTAAATAAACACCTTATATTTATGCTTATATTTTTTTACAATGTGAAATTGCTCAGCTCTGATCCAGGACCATCATATACACACACACACACACATATCATGCTGCACTTCGTCCCCTGCAGACCAAAAAACTTGTAGTTACACAGTCTGACCACAAGAGAGAACCAGAACAACACTGAACTGTCTCCTTCAGAGGTTTGAATGAATCTTTCAATTTGAACAATATACTGTATATATGCAGAATTGCAGAAATACAGAATGATGAAATGAAGCCAAAATAACTCAGACGCCGGCATCTTGTGCAGTCGGAGCCAGAGACGTCGAGGACAGAGGCGTGGTATCAAGGTCCCACTCATACATACGCTTGACCAATCAGGAGTCAGTGTCAGCTGTCAATCATGACGTCTCAGCCTGTTTTTATATCATCAAATAACTCATTAAAACCAAACTGATCAGAAACACTTGAACAAACATCAGGGAGATAAGAACGAGCTGAAAACCATCTGTGACATTTAGCGTCTACTTTGATTTTTTTGTTAGGTGCATGTCACATCTGCTAACATGGAGGAGGCGGGTTTATGACCTATACTGCAGCCAGACACCAGGGGGCGATCAGGGCGCTTTGGCTTCACTTTTGGGAGCCATCATGTTTTCAATCTTTATTAACAGAATGAAACACAGTCACAGGTCCAATTCTGCAGACACTTGACACATACTAAAATATGTTTATGAACTATTATTGAAATGTATGAGGCAGGACAAAATTCCAGAAGTAACTTTTAATTTTGATCGTCTTCACAAGTGAACGGCTGAGAGAAGGAGCAGTGACGCTTTATTGACATATTTTATTGTACAAAACAAACTGTTTACAGTTGAGTGGACAAGCTTTGAAACACATATGCAGTAAATCAAAAGAACATTTTTAAACCTGTAAAACAAAGTGTAATTTGTTACTGTTTTCAGTATCATTCAACACACAGTAACACTGAGGGCAAAGGTCAAAACAAACACTCAGGTTCTCTTCCATAAAGTGCATTTTAATAAGACTTATGCATTCTGACAAATAAACATGTGACGTCTCAACCTGTGAAACCTGCAGAGGCTTCAGATATCAAACTGTATCAACAGCTGACTCACGATCATCATCAGCCACCACTGTTTCAAATTCTAAAGCTGAGTTTGATCAACACCAGTAATACGTGTTTTTAAAGGAATAGTTTGACATTTTTGGGAAAAATACTCATTTACTTTATTGTAAAGAAGAAAGAAACCACTGTCTGTCCCTGATTGACTCAACTTTAAATCACTTCAGGGTCTTGAACCAGACGACTTGTCGGACACATTTCCAGTTCATGAAACAGGACGGTCTCTCATTTCATGATTTAGTTGTTCCTGTAAACATAGTTAGAGTTTTCTTAGATCTTTTCTTGTCCAATCTCGTACCCTATTACTTTCTTATTGACTTAAACATCACAGTCAAATATCCAGTCATCAACCTACACACCTTTCATTGAATTTGAATTCTTTGTGTCTTCATGAACTCCTGGTCAACCAGTTCATTCCTCAGACTGGAAGCCTCCTTGGTGTGAGGACATGTATCATCCTCCTCTGGAGATATTCAGAACTGTGATTGTCTGACAGAGAGAAAGTCCACCTGTTCCACCTGAAGCCAGAAAACACAACATCACAGGACCTTCTGCTCTGCATCACTCTGACACTGTTAGAGAGGGAGGTTTCACTGCAGTGGAAGACGGTGATACGACCTTCGGTCAACAGACAATCACAGAAGCAGAATGACCCCTGGTTCCCAAACAGAAGGAATCTCCACATGTGGGAAAAGGTAAACAGGGGATTAACCTCGAGAAAACTACCTGCAGAGATATGTTGAAGTGGAGATGCTCCAAAGTCAGAAAGGTCTGTACCATGTAGCTGCCATGGGAGCTTCTCATCAGATGGTGGAAAAGCTTTGGGACGAAGGATTAGTGGCGTTCACAGATACTTTGACGCCTACTTCGTGCCATCGTTGGCCAGAGAAAGTCAGCAGGGTTTCACCCTCTTGCTGATTCTCAGTTTTCACAATTATTTCTGTCACCTTTTTACGTGTAAAAACACTTTGAACATCTGCCCGCCACCGACTGTGGTGATTCAGAAACGCCTTTGATTTCCAAATACCCCTCGGGAATGAACTGGTTCTTTTTGAGCATCACATTTACAACCCTCGTGGATCTCGGGCAGGTTTACATAAAACAACTCATCCGGCAAAACTTTCAAACCATGCCGGTCGATTAAGGTTGTGATTCTCACTGTCTGCTAAAGTCAGGTTTGTACCCTTGTGGATGCAAGAAGTGTTGTTGTAAGCGGTCGGAGTGTACTATCAAGGTAGTGGACTTAGGGGTCGGACTGTAGAGTCACACCATCTTAACGGTATATTGGAGGGGTGCCATTGGGTTGTTCCATCATGAAGGCTGAGGGGTGCTGCTAGAAGTCGTAGGGTCGAACCATCATGGAGGTGGAGCGCAGAGAGTAGCTCGGGCCTCTGAAGTGGTGCCACTTGATACCGTTAAGCTTCCTGATGTTGTGGCCGATGGTGTAGTAGATTCCGTTTAGGTTGGAGAAACCACAGGCGTCGAACCACCAACCTGACGGAGAGAGAGACAGACACAGAGAGGGATGTGCACAGGGACTTTTATCCATAACTTCATTTAGACCCTGGTCCAAGCAGTGAAACACTTAAACAACAACGTATATGTTGTTTCTTTATTTGGTGTGATTTACGACAGAGAGAGATATTGTTTATTCAATTTCATTATGCTGCATTTTGACGATGCCCTAAACACGTGATTTGTGTGTATTCGCGTTAATCACTTGAATCAGGAATAAACACAACCGGTAAGTGCTGCAAACGCAAATGTTGCGTCCATCACGCCGTGTCAAATGAACCAAAGGTGCGATTTGTAATGTCCAGGGCGAGAGACGAGATACTCGCATCTAATCGCGTCTTTGTATCGACTTTGTATGAAATCCTGACGTGTGAAAATTCTGCGGCATTAGACTCCATCATTTATTAATCTTTGTGGCTACACCCGATGAGATCACAGGTGAATTGGGACCTTTTCCAGTTTGTCTTCCCCTTAGTAAGAGCTCAGCAGGAGATGAAGAGGTTGAACTTTACCTCCAGTGAGCATCAGGGCACATTTGCAGTGGTCACAGTTGTCGTTGTCCTGGTCTCGGGTGCTGAAGCTGGTCCTGTGGGTGTTCAAGCTGCTCTGCCTCCCTGCTGTGCCGCTGTAACCTCTCAGATACAACCTGAGAGACAGGAGGCAGGGGCGGGGTGGAGAGTAAGTACTGTACTTCATTACATTACATTACATTACATTACATTACATAGATAGATAGATAGATAGATAGATAGAGAGATAGATAGATAGATAGATAGATAGATAGATAGATAGATAGATAGATAGACAGATAGATAGATAGATAGATAGATAGATAGACAGATAGATAGATAGATAGATAGATAGATAGATAGATAGACAGATAGACAGACAGATAGATGAGGTAGATAGATAGATAGATAGATAGATAGATAGATAGTAGATAGACAGACAGATAGATAGATAGATAGATAGATAGACAGATAGATAGATAGATAGATAGATAGATCAGATGACAGATAGATCAGATAGATAGATAGATAGATAGATAGATGGGCAGACAGATAGATAGATAGATAGATAGATAGATAGACAGATAGATAGATAGATAGATAGATAGATAGATAGATAGATAGATAGATAGATAGATAGATAGATAGACAGATAGATAGACAGATAGATAGATAGATAGACAGATAGATAGATAGATAGATAGATAGATAGATAGATAGATAGATAGATAGATAGATAGACAGATAGATAGATAGATAGATAGATAGATAGATAGATAGACAGATAGATAGATAGATAGATAGATAGATAGATAGATAGATAGATAGATAGATAGATAGATAGATAGACAGATAGATAGATAGATAGATAGATAGATAGACAGATAGATAGATAGATAGATAGATAGATAGATAGACAGATAGATAGATAGATAGATAGATAGATAGACAGATAGATAGATAGATAGATAGATAGATAGACAGATAGATAGAAGATAGATAGACAGATAGATAGATAGATAGATAGATAGATAGATAGATAGATAGATAGATAGATAGATAGATAGATAGATAGATAGATAGATAGATAGATAGATAGATAGATAGATAGATAGATAGTGGTGAAGTTTAACTGTCACTCACCTGTACTGCTGCCTCTCACTGGTCAGCGTAAAGCGGTCGTACTGGGAGTGGGCAGGGTTTCCCTCCCAGTCTTTCAGGTCCACCCTTAGAGAGTACTGACCCTGACTGGTCAGCAGGTACAAAACTTCATTACCCAACCAGTGCTCTCCCAACAGGTCCCCGAAACCCTGCAGAGTGGGATGATGGGGACGAGGGTGAGGTGCGATGCACGAACAGATCTTATTCTAAATTTTGATTCAATGCTCCCATTAGAGAAACCCACCATCTTGTACTCCTTCCAGCTCCTCTGGAAGTCCACGCTGCCATTAAACCGTCGCTGGAAAACTGTCCAACCTCCGCCGCTCGTCTCCATGTCACAGTACACCTTCAGGAGAAGATGGGAAAGTACTAAAACTTCAAATTTCAAATACTACGGCAGTGTCCATTGTTTGGAATGGGCCGTTTGCTTTGCCTGGGGTGATGCTGGTTGCAGTTTATCTTTCTGAAACTTGTCAGTTTTCATGAACGTGATCCCAGCCGCCGCTGCTTCTACAGAGCACTGATTGGCTGTTTATTAAAAGTGAAATAGTACCGAACGTATCACGTATTCGACACTGCACTTCCTTTGGCCTCGAACAACACATGTGTCAAGTGTGAAGGCGATTGGATGAACGGTTCTCGAGATATGAGAGACACGGACAAACAGAGATTTCTGGAATAATTAGGTCGATGTGTTAAAGTATTGAGGTTATGGCTTGATACAGAGTCAGTGTGGAATGTGTTCTGGTCCATTCATTGGTTCTGATTCTACCAGAACGTTTGCTCACACTGATCGACATAACTGAATTTAGAACATAGAGAAAACATTGCTGCAGGTCAGACATTACCTGCACAGGTTGAGTCCTGTTGCTGATGAAGATGTGATACACTCCGCTGGCAGAGTGACCGGCCTTGTAGGCGTCTGCACAGTCCCTCCACATCTGGTTCCCAGGAGGTGACGCTACACACACACACACACACACACACACACAAACAAATACAGTGAAGACTCATGGGTGTGTGAGTATGTTGTGTCTTTGTGAGGATAATTTTGAGCATAAACCTCAGAGAGCGAGGACATTTTGGCCTGTTCCTCACATTTTTTTAAAGACTGGGTTATAAGGTTTTGATGTTTAAGGTTAGGTAAGGGGTTAGAGAACACATTAGGGAATTTGTGTGTGTGTGTGTATACCTGTAGTACTAGCCACCATGTTAATGAGTGTGTGGACAGACACCATCAGCTGAGCCTGCTGCCTCTGCAGAGCCGTGTTGTTGCTGCTGGCGACTCTCAGCTGCCTCTCCAAAGACTCGATGGCCGTCATCTGAGTCCTGACAACAGACTGAGAGAAAAACATTTTCTTTTGTCTTCTTCTTTGTTCGGTTAATTGGCGGATGGCAACCAACGTCAAGGTGCGTCGCCGCCATCTACCGTGTTGGTGCACCGTTCCGGCAGGTACTGCAACACCAGGTCGATGTGGAGAGGACGGAGCAAGCCCCTATTCCATCTCCCTGTTCCAAACATCAGTCGGTTTTCTTTTGTTTAACAGCTCTGATTTTATTGTCTCCAACAACAATCCTCATCTGCCTCTGTTCCTTTTAATCACCTTTGCCAAGGAGGTTACGTTTTCTCCTCTTTCCCTCGGTTTCTTGTTGGTTTGTTCGTCAGCAGGAACATTTATTATACCTATTTCTTTTTTTTCACCAAGTTCGATAAATGTTACTCTGAGAAATCAAGGAAAATGTTGACAAACCTCTATCTCACGATGTTAAAGAAAGTGAAAAAAACATGAACTACTCTCATGGAATATTCGGATATATAAGATTTGGCCAAATCTGTGCCAAATCTTGGAAAAGTTAAAGAAAGTGGAAAAAATATTCTGGATCCGCCCCAAAAATGAATGAGTTCTTCCCTGACCCATTCCATGTCCTCCCACCAAGTTTCATGGTGATTTCAAACAAACTACCAGCAAACAAATGGACAGGGGTGAAAACATAACCTCTTAAGTTTGTTTTGAGTGTACACTTCTCAGCCAGATTCGTTAAAGTAGTATGAATCAATAGAAACTGATCAGATCTGCATAGTTTTACATTTAAGAGCTCATGCACTCATCATCTCGTGCACTAAAATCTATGTCTTGTAAATGCAAAATACTTGGTCTGAATGAATCATTTGTATGACGTGTACCTGCAGTCGGCTCTTCTGCTCCTTCATGTCCTCCAGCTCTCCTCTCTGCCGAGACTCCAACATCTGAACTTTACTCTCCAGGTGACTGAAAGACACATTGAAGAAGTCATTGGGAGGATGGAGCCCTGTAATAAAACCTGTGCATCTCCTCAGTAGAAAGGTGGAAAAATTGGTGCAACATGACGGGAGAAAACCGAGAAAAGGGACTGTGGTATTACCTTTTCCCCCAAAAGGTAGAAATGCTACAATACCCAGAATGCACCAGGCGCCCAGGCCTCTCTCCTATAGGATGCTTGACCGGAGCTTAGCATGTTTACAAATACGAGCTGCGGAGCCAGGGTCCAAACACCGAAGAAATGAATAGTCAACATCTGCGTGTCAAACCAACTTTATCACTGGTTATCAATGGTTTTGACGTGACTTGTTCCTGAGGTAATGAGTAATAATCATCTGTTTGTGGTAAAGCATCCTGAGGTACTGCTGTGGAAAGTCACTTGTGTCACAAAGTGCACGTTGTAGTTGTAGCACACAGCCAGGGAGCTGGAAAGAATCCTCCAGGGACGTAAAAGTCATCTTCTGATGTGGAAACAAAAGATCGAGTAAATCTCGGTCCAGGCAACAGGTGGGAGATTAAATCTTCCTATACTATAGATATTGTTATAATATAAAGCAGGTTGAAAATGGGCAAAGTTCCCGATTAAGTGAAAAGAAAACAGAAGTAAAAGTGACAAATCTGTCTTTGACTCAACCACCATCGCACGTCTCTCATTGTTTCTAATGTGAATTGGCAAAAAGGTTTTTCCAAACAAGCCACAGCTTCTATTGGCAGGACTCCTGCAAAACCATCACAAATTACTGTCAAATGTTGCTGTTCTCGGGAGAACTCGATAAAGGTCTCGCAGCAAACTGATTTTGAACAGAATTTAGAATCAGTCCCTCAGAAACATGCAGCAGCAAAGTCTGATGTTCAACGATCATTCACGACAGAAGAATCTCCTTCTCTGTCGCCAGTCTGTTTTTAAAATGAAATTGCCACGATACAATATCTTTAACTTTAATAACATTTCCCATCCTGATCTGCAAATATTTACTCCACTCGTTTGTTAGGTTTAGTAACACTGCTCCCGACACTAATGTCCAAACTGCTCACGACGCTTTTCCAACCACAAGTTCAATTTCTGCTGAAGAGTAATTGACAAGTGTCAGACACGACCTCCCGTTGTTCTCGCGTGTGCACATGTGTCATGTCGTGGTTTTACGTCTACGAGTGACATTGTTTGACATTAGCGGTGAGTCCGTGGTCATATCGAGAGCTGAAACACGTTATCAGCTCCTGCCTCCAAACACTTCATCATGCTGACCCGCACATGAACGAGGAAACACCTTTTACTGGGATGTGGACTGATGGGGAGTCACTGATCGCTGTGGTGCTGCGGTCTGTACAGTGTGTGTGTGTGTGTGTGTGTGTGTGTGTGTGTGTGTGTGTGTGTGTGTGTGTGTGTGTGTGTGTGTGTGTTTGTGTGTGTGTGCGGAACACAAGCAAACTGATTAGAACAACACTGGTAACCATGGTACTGATATGCCAGTGCTGATAATAACTGTGATATTTTCAAAATGAAATAATGACTTCATGATAATTACACACAAGTACCATAAAAGGACAAAACACAATGCATATTGTGTTTAAGCAATGGATATTGATTATATAAAAAATAATTACATATTATATATATAGAGAGAGTTGATGTGCTCTCAAATGTTTCAGAGTGTCATCAGAGAAGCAGAACCAGGGAACCAGGGGCTCTGAAATTATTCAGAGTGTCAGATGAGACACATTTGTTCATTCCCACAGCGTCCAATCAGAGCGCAGCGTGTACTCAGCTGATCCACTATATATACATTTATATGACAAATATATACCATATTCATTTATGTGTCTTCTTCTTCTTTGAGGTTTAACAGCAGCTGGCACCATTACTTTTGAAGATCAAAGGTATCCAAGTTGATACCTGCCTTTCATTTGAAAGCTCATAGACAAAAGCCTTTGGATGATGAAAACTTACTGTACAATTAGAATGTGAAACAGTCACCTGCCAATATTGCAGACAATTTTAGACAAGAATGCATGGGTAATGTTCAACAATAGTGACCAGGATGAAAAAGCTAAACATTTGCAAGTCTGCAAAATGGAACTCTGACGAACAGGAGGTAAAGAATGAAAAGATCAAGTCTCTGTCAGACATGGTTAAATTTCTCTCGGCCGAGCTGAAGAAAGAGTCCATCCAGCGTCTGCTGTTGAAAGATAAGTTGCAAAAACAAGCAGATTCCCATCTGCAGCACTTTATGCTATGGAAACAGTCCCTTAAAGAGGCAAAGAGTTGCCACTTGAAGGACACGGAGGGCAGTACAGAAACCGACCTTGACCTTAAAGCTGACGAAGAGCTCTATCTGGACCTCCGGAGGGAAATTACCAGGCTCTCTATCAGCCTGGAAACAGTGACAGATTACAACAAGTCTCTGACAAAAAAGGAAGAGGATCTTTCTGCTGAGCTGCAGACGGGCCGAACCCAGACACTGGAGCTGAAACATCAGCTGCAGAAACAACACAACGCTCATCACGACGATCTTCAGGCAATGAAATGGGCCAACATTAAGAGAAATGCTCTGCAACTGCAGGAACTGGAGAGCTTGAAAGCAACCAACCTTGAACTTGTCACCAAACTGAAAGATGAGAAAGAACTCAGTCAGAATCTCCAGAGCAACATTACCAAGCTCTCTACCATGCTGGAGGCCGAGACAGAAAAGACCAAGTCTCTCACAAGAAAGAAAGAGGATCTTTCTGCTGAGCTGCAGAGTGAGTGGACCCAGACGCTGGAGCTGAAACATCAACTGCACAAACAAAACAACGCTCATCAGGGGGATCTTCAGGATGTGAAACAGTCCTACATTGAGAGAAAGGCTCTGCAACTGCAGGAACTGGAGAGCTTGAAAGCAACCAACCTTGAACTTGTCAAAAAATGTCAGGAGGAGGATGAGCTTAATCAGGACCTCCAAAGACAAGCCATCAAACTCTATATGAGCCTGGAGACGGAGACTGAAAAGAACAAGTCTCTGACAAATGAGAAAGAGGATCTCACTGCCAAGCTGCAGAGTGAGTGGACCCAGACACTGGAGCTGAAACATCAGCTGCAGAAACAACACAACGCTCATCAGGAGGATCTTCAGGCAGTGAAACAGTCCAACATTGAGAGAAATGCTCTGCAACTGCAGGAACTGGAGAGCTTGAAAGCAACCAACCTTGAACTTGTCACCAAACTTAATGCTGAGAAAGAACTCAGTCAGAATCTCCAGAGCAACATTCCCAGGCTCTCTACCATGCTGGAGGCAGAGACAGTAAATACCAAGTCTCTGTCACAAAAGGAAGAGGATCTTACTGCCGAGCTGGAAGAGGAGCAGACCCAGACACTGGAGCTGAAACATCAGCTGCAGAAACAAAACAACGCTCAGGAGATCAGGAGGATCTTCAGGATGTGAAACAGTCCAACATTGAGGGAAACACTGAGGACCTGGAGGGCTTGAAAGCAACCAACCTCGAGCTTGTCAGCAAACTCAAGACCAAGTGACACAAAAGGAAGAAGAACTTACTGCATGTGTTCCCTGTTTTATCTTAGCATGCTGCTTGGCTAATCCAGGGAACATCTAAAGAATGGAGCCATCCGCACAAGGCATAACTGTATTACCATTTGTGCAATAATACAAAGTGTTCCTGACTGAAGTGAAAATAGTTCAGTAATGAACAAGGACCCACATTAAACGATCCAGTCTCTACTCCGAGACTGAGGTTGAATCGTTGATTCCTGATTTTGTACCTGTTCTTGTCTCGCAGCTGACTGATTTCGGACGTCTGGAGTAGCAGCTCCTTCTCTAGCTTGTTGGTGGACAGAGAGTTCTCCAGAAGCTGGATCTCAATCCGAGACGTGTGGTTCAGCACCTGGTGGAAGAAATGAAATTTGCAATACACATTACTCCTACAGCCTGTTACATTACGTTTTGATTTCTAACTTCTACTCATTACTTTCAAAGCATTAAATGGTCTCTCTGTCACACGATGGATGCATGAAGATGTCAACTTGGTGATATGGTGCGACGCTGGTGTTGATGTGCTGTAAACAAAAACACGTGATCCGCCATGAAATTGATAAGATACTTCATCCAAAAAGAGAGAAATTTCCCATCATCCCCTTTGCTCGCACTGATGCAGCAGTATTGCTACCGGTTGCTTCAGCCCCTCCACCACCCAGCATCCACCTGTAGGCTCCGACGGGGGGTTACAAGTATTTTCTCATCACTCCCATCATTCCTGTGTAATCATGTGGGGAGTGATTAAGTTGGAGCCTAGACGCCGAACACCAAACCTGTTCTACTGCTGCAATAAACCTTTAAACGTGAGTTGTCTGACTGAACTGCGATGTTTGGCCGTTACCTTGGCTTCCACCACGTTGAGTTTGCGTGTCTGCTCTGCCGTGCGCGTGAGGAGGTTTGTTCCGATCTCCAGCATAGTGGCCGTCTGGTTGTGCACGACGTGTGACGGTATGTTGGTGATGTCTCGTCTCACGCTGTTCTGTACGAAGTTCTCCAGCTGCAGAATAAAAGGACACAAACAGAAGAAATAATGTGTTGGAACGTGTTGCAGTAAAACCACCGGCTGGGTGCATGAAGTTCATCAAATCAAACGCACAATCAGGAGGTCTGTGGTATAAAGACGCAGGTCCCCATGTGTCTGGGAATATAAACTGATGCCAAGTCACACTGCCATGCTGTGACCTTTGACCTCTGACAAATAAATAATCCGTCCATCTATTTCTCCCTAAAACGTCCCCAGGATATCAGTGCCACTGAGAAGCAGCGAGTTGATAAATATACCACTGCACCAACAAACAGATCGGTCCCTGTGGGAGACCCCGTTACCAGTGAGGCTGTTTGATGAGATCCAAGTGTGTGTGTGTGTGTGTGTGTGTGTGTGTGTGTGTGTGTGTGTGTGTGTGTGTGTGTGTGTGTGTGTGTGTGTGTGTGTGTGTGTGTGTGTGTGTGTGTGTGTGTGTGTGTGTTGAGTCTCGTGTCGATCCTGTCGATTTGGATCGTGATGGTGGTGGCAGCTGATCGTGGACTATGATCACAACAACACTTCTTCTACCATCACTGACAACAAACTCCTCAATTCATTTGTTATTGCTGCTCCCTTCATCTCTATCAGACATTTTCTTATGTACAAATACTTTTCCATCATGTTACAATCAGTTTCTTCTAATCAGTGTTGTAAGTCCTGTTATTTAGTTGATGTGTTCAGTTACACGCAGCATCTTCAGGGATCCTCACATGGGACTCAGGTTTCTACTGTTTCCTGTTAATTGGATTTTCTTTGGTAGTTTTACTCTTGTTGACGGTGAAGAACAGAGGATGTGGCACCTTGTTAAGATCTCTGAGGCAAACTTTGATTTGTGAATATGGGCTTTACAAATAAAAATGGATTCATTGATTAAGTGGATCTCATCACATTTCCACGGCCTCTCTCCGTGACCTTAACAGTTAGTTCCTGAGAGCTTTTATTTTGAAAAGATGTGAACTTGAATCTGCAGATTGTGTCGGTTGTTTAACAGACTCTGAAACAGTCGAAATATGATCAGTAAATCATTCAGACTCATTTATAAACCTCACATGTGAACAGTAATAAAGTGCAGATGAAACAGGTCGGATGAACACAAAGTTTTCTAACTTTTCTACAACTCTGCACCATAGACTGTTAATAAAAGTGACAGTACACTGTTGAAGAGTTTGAGGATCAACACAGGACAAGAGAACACAACATTACAAACACACACTATCAGACAGTCTGTGGTGCAGCCGTTCATGCAGGGTCAGTGTTGAAGGACACTTCCAAACCAATGATGTGGATCCAGACCAATGATTTGTCACTCGTTTTGTGAGTCTGAGCCAAGCTTTGCTCAAATTCAGTGAAAAACGCACAAACAGACCTTGAGTGAACACAATGAAATGAAAATCCCTGAGGATTGATAGTGACTCCGTCCATTTGGCTGAAATGTGTTTTTCATTTTCCATAAAATAACTGCTGACGAATCCTCCAGCGTTATACGTTCATGGTTTTATTCCTTTCACCGACTGATGTTATCCTCTCTGATTGACTTTATCTCAGTCATCAGTCTCCATGCACGCTGACGGCACTATTACTCATTTTCACTGCCCAATTACAGTAACTCCGGTGTTATTATGTTTAGTCTGCTTCAATTCACATTCAGATTAAACAACCATCGCTCCCTTCAACCAAAAAGTGATTTTTACGAGAGGACAGATAGGAATCGCAGCGGCCATGAATCCGAGTGGCTCGTTGGAGAGGGTTTTGCGCGACGGAGTAAATTGTGCGAACCTGAACAAAAAACAGATGCTGTGACGCAGTGAGAAGTTAATCAAATAATCAAACGTGGAGAAAACAGCTGGAACGAGCTGTGGTTTCTGCTTCCTGTGATGCTGCACAGATTAACTGTGATGGAAACCAAAGGCTTCACCTGACTGACGAGCAGAGAGGGGGGAGAGCACATACGTGTCGTCTGTATGAGAGCTGAAGAAAAAAATAACAAAAGATTTAATGAGAGAAACAAGAAAATCTAAGTTTTGCAGGTTCTTTTTTCATGTTATTTTTTTGCTGAATCTCCTGAGACACAATGTGCTGACTTTTTAATTGACCCTTACTTCCTGCTGTAGGATGAAAGATACAACACACACACACACACACACACACACACACACACACACACACACACACACACACACACACACACACACACACACACCCACTCATGTACTCTGGAAATACACAGACAACCCCCCGTATGGAGGGCTTGTTTCTGAGATGTTAACTCAAACCACATGTTGGCTTCACTATGATCTGGCCCTCTGGGTGACTTCACAGAGGGTGTGTGTGTGTGTGTGGTGTGTGTGTGTGTGTGTGTGTGTGTGTGTGTGTGTGTGTGTGTGTGTGTGTGTGTGTGTGTGTGTGTGTGTGTGTGTGTGTGTGTGTGTGTGTGTGTGTGTGTGTGTGTGTGTGTGTGTGTGTGTGTGTGTGTGTGTGTGTGTGTGTGTTACCAAACAGCCTCCGATAACAAGAGTGACGCACAGGCAAGTGGCACCGATATGGATCTGGGGTAACAAGTGCAGGAGTGTGTCGGGACCTGAGCTGGTAAACTGAGGCACTGACGGAGGATCTGAGACTGAACTGAACTCACCACAAACACGTTCACGACTTTTACACCACGTTGCTGCCGACTTTTGTTTCTCCCTAAAATAACTTCCTGCCCCTGCCAACCACATGTCCATCCTCTGATGAGAGTGTGATGCAGGATCAAGTCATGTAAACACATTTCTAAGTTCATGCACTTTTTCCACAGCTACTGGGTGTAAACATCCTCACCGTCTGCCGACACATGATGTCGACGATCCTCTGAACTTTGTATTTAGTGCCATCGTCTGGTCAAGCTCTCAACCATCCATTCGTTCTCCGAAGCTGCTCTCAGACATGCACTGAACTCCGGAGAACCTCCAGACGTCCTCCACAGGGGCTGTTTGTGAGAACGCAAATGTCCGAGTGACGGCCTCCCAACTTTCTTTTTCAGGCCACTCCCCTCGTAAACACTCCGGAGAATCAATGTGTGAAGGAGTCGACGTGACAAGACAACAGGAGATTTTCCTCAGGAATCATCACAAGCGAGCGGGTGCGTTGACAGACAGCTGTCAATCATGACGTCTCAGCCCATTTTTATATCATCAGATAACTAAGTAAAACCAAACTGATCAGAAACATCAACACTTTAAGATATATCAGTGTGAAATGACACACACACACACACACACACAGGAGCTACACTGCAGTTGTGTGGACTTGTTTGTGTGGCTTCACCAAACTCATGGTGTATAAACACTGGGTGACTTGCCGAGCCTCTTATATAATTTCTTTGCGTCTCTAAGAATCCCAGCGTCCAGATGTTGTGGAGCCGACAGCCTCGGGCTTCCTGTCCGAACACCGCTGCACTTGATGTTCTGCTTTTCCTCCCTCTCTCTCCAACGCCCTCCTCACCGTCTCTTCTCCATGTGTGACTTTGTGTTGAGCTGCACATGATCTGGTGGAACCCACAGCCAGGTCGTCTTGTATCCGTCGAGTGTCGGGGTCTCTCTGGTGTCGTGTAAGTCCTGCGTAGATGTCCCAGTTGTTTGTTTTGGTACCGTGCAGGTTGTGCAATGGAAAAATCTCCACGGGACGATTCACTTCCGTCCTCCTTAGCAACGTGTTGTGTGTTTATGTTGGACGCCTGCACAAATCCCTCTGAATGAAAGTGTGATAATATCCAGGCGGAGATTTTGAACTTTTCAAACAAAACCTGTTGCTAATTAGTGTAAATTACCTGATTTGTTTTGAGTGGTCAGGTGGATTCAAACCATTCACCCTGCGAACATTTAAATATCGGAAAACTGTTTGTGACTTCCCGTCCAGAGTTCTGGGTATTTTGTACGACAGAGAATTAAACCAGAACCAGATGGAATATTAACTTTCATTTTCTCTCCTTCAGTGTTTTTAATGCTTTTTATGGGAAAGCTAAATTTATGAAGGAGTGGGAAAGCAGTGGAGAGGAACCAAGTTAGAACTGGTGTTTTGAATCTTGTTCCCAGTGGACGCCAACATGAGGACTCTGCACCAGACGTGGGCCAAACACAAACAAAACGGCTCCTAATAAAACCAGGATCAAATCAGATCTCCTCTCTGGCAGGTGCATGGTCGACTGAAACCCCCCCAAAACAAAAGCAGGTCCAATATTTGATTTAAAGCAACCAAGAGATCAAAACTAGATGTTAATGTGAGCACACGTCCCTCAGCATGATACCACTCTGTCTACTGTTTCTTATCATTACTGCCTGAGGCACACGGATGGATGGTTTAGGCCTCATCCAGTTTTAATCCCCTGTCCATACTAACACACCTGAAAACACGTGAAAAAACTCTGTATTAAAACCAGAACGTAGCAGTAAATCGTAGTAGTGTGGATCTGACCCAGTAATCTCCACAGACTGGTTTATCCTGAAGTTTGTGGCCGTGTCACACGCTTACTCTGAACAACCAATGATATCCTGTATAAACCTCCAGAGCAAAACTTCACATCAATCAACAGCGATTTAGATATTTGCGTCAGTCGGTCAATATTCCGACATCCACTGGAAGTTGTCGTTCTCATTTGAAGAAGTTTGAACGATTTAAAACTGATTCATTTTTACACAGAAAACTTGAAAGTGAAAATGCAGCAATGAAGTGACTGACTCCAAAATCACATGGCAAGAAAAGATGAGCAGAGTTTAATGTATATCACAGCTTTGTGTGTTTCTGTGTGTTTGTGTGTCACTAAATGTCACAGTCTGTTGTGTGTTTGAACCCCAACGCTGAGAGTGTGTCGAAGGGCCACAGCTCTGTGTTTGTGTTTCTACATGACTGAGGGAGTGAGTGTGTGTACGTGCGTGTGTGTGTGTGTGTTTGTGTGTGTGTTAGAATGTCCGGTCACCACTACTACACCCCCGCAAACGAACTACGACAAATATCTCAATCATCTCACCACAATCAGGACCAGATGGGCTGAGTCAACTGTGTGTGTGTGTGTGTGTGTGTGTGCGTGCGTGTGTGTGTGTGTGTGCGTGCGTGCGTGTGTGTGTGTGCGTGCGCACATTACTCAGAAGTAGTTCCACTACTCACGTCTCCACTGACGTCGGAACATAGTTTGATATTGTTGCAGTTTGTGGATCTTTGAGTCAGTGTCACGTTCAGTGGAAGCTGCTCTTTCTTTCTGCTCCTTGTCAGAGTCACCATCATCTTTTATCTTCGCGTGAGCAGATGTTTCACATTTAACAGAAATTCCTCTAAAAAAAAAAAAGTGGGTTTTTGCTGAATAACCAGGGATTTTTTTATGTCAATGGGAAAATTTCCATTTAAGGATATGATACAAATCATAAGCTGTGAGTAAATTCAGGCGGCATTTGGAATGGGGAAGACTGGGATCAAACCATCAACCTTCTGGTTAAAGGATGACTGCTCTAACCCATGATCCACAGCCGCCCTCCATGTGAGCAGATGGGACATAGGTCAAACAAAACAATCAAAGTTCACGTTATATTAATGTATCACACTACGATACGTTTGGTTTTTTATTTCTTATTTGATGATATAGAAAAAGAGCTGAGCCAGCATGATTGACAGCTGAAACTGACTCCTGATTGGTCGTGTTGAATAAATCACAGATCGTCAAATCATTGCTGCACTGCACAGAATAAAGTGTGACACCGGTGATGGGCCCAGGCCGAATAATACTTTTACTTCAATGTGATGGACAGTCCGTCAGTAATTAAACGCTTCAGCCTCGTCCTGTCGGGGCCGTGTTTGGGGCCCGGAGCCCGACCTTGAGACACGACTCATGAGATGACAAATATGTACGAGAAGAGGAAGCAGAGAGAGGCTGTAAGTGAGATTTATCTTCTGTCCTAAAGGCCACCAAATTAATTAGCGGAGCAGACAGGCTGTTATCAGCTGGACAGAAGAATACTCCCCCTCAGTGTGTGTGTGTGTGTGTGTGTGTGTGTGTGTGTGTGGAGAGAATGAATGGTGGTTCCATTTTGTTTTCAAATCCCAGTTCAAAGAGTCATTCATCACCCAGCAGCTGCCAGTTGGCACGGTGGGAGACTCCAGTTGCCATGGAAGTGGACAAGCTGAGGGCAGAGGGAGGACAGGCTGATGGAGGGGTGGAAGACATGAAGGAGGAGGAGGAGGAGACGAAGAAGGGAGAGGAGAGACAGAAGGAGACTAAAAAGACTGTGGAGGGATGGATGGATGGGGGACCGAGGACGGACGGACGTCGCTGGACGTGTTAAGATGGTGGGGTGAGAGGAGGTGTGAGTGGTGGAGGGGAGAGGAAAGAGGGGGAGAAACAGGAGGGAGAGGTTCCCAGTGAGCTGTGGCCGAGCGCCAAACTGACCACAACCCCACACACACACACACACACACACACACACACACACACACACACACACACACACACACACACACACACACACACACACACACACACACACACACACACTGGAGTCTGTCCAAGCACCACAAGGGGCTCAGACATTCCCTTTTTATCGGCCCTAAAACGAGTGAAAACTTTCTCTCATCCCTCTGCCTCTGCAGCAGGTCGTCCAAACACAAACTCTGATTCTAATCACACACATGAAAGTGATTCTTTCTTCTCTGCACCTTTTTTAAAGACGGTTGCATTTCGGATGGTTTGGGTGTGAAGGAGGGAGAGAGCGAGGGAGACGATCTCCACACGGAGCTCCTGCACCAGATTCAAACTCAGGACGATGCAGAAACACAAAGTGTCACTCATCACCTCCGTGGGCTGCGTCGACCTGTACTGGACAGTTCAGATCCAACCTCGTGGTGTCTTGAGAAACTCTGAAAGTTCTTTGAATAAGATACAGATGTGACCCATCATATAACCTCACAGTCGACCATGACCAAACATTTCCCGCTCCGCTAACGAGACAAACTGTGTGATTCTTTCTTCACAATCTTACACAATCTTTTCAAAGTCCTGATACTGATGATCGTGTGCAGCTGATGAAACAAACATCTTGATTTTGTTATTTGTCAATCGGAAACTAAAGTAGAGCCGAACAAGATGCAGCACGTTTATCATTTTAACACAGGAGACCGACGGATCCTCGGATGTTCACACTGACATGCAACACGCTGAGGAGCACATTAATAAAGAAGCACGTCTGTATTTGTTGTCTCAGTGAACAGATCAGGACGTGCAGCTCCTGTTACAGACGTGTCTCTGTGTTACAGATGTGTCTCTGTGTTACAGATGTGTCTCTGTGTTACAGACGAGTCTCTGTGCTACAGATGTGTCTTTATGTTACAGACGTGTCTTTATGTTACAGACGTGTCTTTATGTTACAGACGTGTCTTTATGTTACAGACGTGTCTTTATGTTACAGACGTGTCTCTGTGCTACAGACGTGTCTCTGTGCTACAGACGTGTCTCTGTGCTACAGACGTGTCTCTGTGTTACAGACGAGTCTCTGTGCTACAGATGTGTCTCTGTGCTACAGACGAGTCTCTGTGCTACAGATGTGTCTTTATGTTACAGGCGTGTCTCTGTGTTACAGACGTGTCTCTGTGCTACAGACGTGTCTCTGTGCTACAGACGTGTCTCTGTGTTACAGACGTGTGAGCAGGATCACACAAAAACTACTGCTATCGTCCCATACACCTGTTTGTTTTTAAGTATCTTGTTCACTCCCAACATGCTGGTGGTCTGTGGTCAGAGGGACGTTCACCTGCGCTGAGGAAGACGAGAACAACCAACAACAAACATCTTGATTTCATTACGTTGACAGGAAGGAGGTGGTGCTGGTTACGTTAAATTATAAAGTTGCATTTTGTTTGTTTGCAGAGTTCGTGCAAACTGAGCATCAAACACAATCTGCATGAACACAGCAAAGAGTTTATGATCAAGGTCCATCAAGAATTTTCCCTCAATTCCCCTAAAGAAAATAAAAGCTATGTAATAATATTAACATGCATCTTACGGTGATACAAGTGAACCTCAACCCTTCAGGTGAAGTGTCCCTTTAAATCTGCAGCACAGTGCCGGGGCTGACACCCGCTGTGCAGACAGGACCCCTCCTCAGTGTTGGTTTACCCTCAGCTCAAACACTTTCATTACATGAAGTACAACATGCAAATCAACAAACCCAGCTTCCTGCAATAATCACACAACTCAACACACACAACAGGTTTCTGTGCAGACGAGCTGCAAACACGTCCTCTGGTTGTTTGTTCATATGGAGAAACTCAGAGTTCAATATTCTCTGTCCTTAACATGTAATTACAGAGATGCAGGGTTAAGGCTACATTTGATTGCGGCTGCAGATTCCAGCCGATTAATTACGTGTTATCATAAAGTTAAGACCGAGCCTGAAGTGGATTTTCTGTTTTCTTTGCAATTCACATGATGCTGGCTTCCCCCAAACTGGGCCTGAGCGCTGTGACCCGGCTGCTCAGAGGGAAAGAGCAGCGTCGGGCCAAGAGGAGAGATTCCTCTCTCAGGCTCACATAAACAAACAGAGCGAGAGAAGTGAAGTACTCAGAGTACTCACAAGGCAGAAGTACCTTCAACTCAGGAAGAAAACTACTCAAGACTGAAGAGCAGAACTTGTCTTGAAAGTCAGCAGAGTTTCAAAAATGTTTTGTATTGTTCAACTGTACAACTGAGGGGAGCTGAATGTGTTAAATTCTCTTTTAAGATGAAATTAAAATTAAACATGCTCAGACAAATGCGCAGTAATTTAAAGCCTGACCTGATCTGAGTGTAATGATTGATACGACAATCATCTTGATCGCCCCCTGGTGGGTGGCTGCAGTATAGGTCATGAATCCTGCCTCCTCTACCCTAAATCACACCAAATGATTTTCAGCCTGATTTGCAGAGCTCGATCGTTGTGTGTGAACTCTTCATCGCCGACAGTTGTTTAAAGTGACACACGTCCAAACAACGTCCTGCTTGTTACATGGGAAAGAAAATAAGTGTGAATCAGCTGTGTGATGGTTTCTCTGACAGGAATTCTTCTCTCGGTGTGAATCCGGCCTCCTGCTCAGTCGCCGGGTGCCACAGCGTTTATTTGTGACGCTGTAAAGGTCTCGTGTGTTAAACTGGAAAAACAAACGTCCACGAGCTGACGACGTGCAGTCTCAGATGTTGGTGCAGTGAACTTCCCTCGGCCATGATGAAGGACTAGAAGACTCTTTCTGACCTGTGGCACCAAATAACAACGATATATTTACCAGATCTTAAAAATGGTTCTGCAGACGGATCATCCCCCACAGAGTCCGATGCTTTAAAGCTACTGATGCTACAACCTGTTGCAGGATTGAACATGGTGATGGACTTCGTACAAACACAAACACAAAGACAAAGAATCCTCTGCGCAGATCTTAGGTCATTTTTAAAATCATTACTAATATGTGACAGTTAATTAACATCAGGTAACCACTGTGACAGACATGTACGATCTATAGCAACTGAACAGTTTGAAACGAACGCAGGACTCATGGAATTTCCCACCATATAAAAACTGTTCAGTGTAAAGCAGCGTCGAGAAACGTTGCGCTAAAGCAACATGAGTGAAGTCAGAGACTGAGGTGGAGACACATCCGAGTGAGAGACGATACATCCAGAGTTTGTTCTGGAGTAAACACACGTCCATGTCTACGTGTGTTTGTCTCTGAGGAAACTGTGATTACACGTGTGGCGGCTGCAGCTCTTTGAAAACACGCCTGTTCCTGGAAGCGTGACACCACCACACACACACAACACTACACGGCTACGCCAGCGGCAGTCACTGAGACGATTCACTTTTCTATTACAAGTTTCCCGAAATGTTATGTTTAAATATGCAAATGAGGGTTAGGGTTAGGGGTCTGCAAATTTAAATCTACAGACGTAAATTCACAAAGTGACGTAAAATAAAGAGCTAAATGTTTATTCAGGACATTTTCTGTCCACTCCTCTGAAAGACAAAATCATACATGGAGGCAAAACAGCAGAAAATCTCTCTAATGTCTCGTCCTGTGTGTCTTCACTGTGTCACTGTGTCCCCAGAAAACCAGAGTAATGGCTAAATAATGGTTTCCAATCCCGCCCCAGTGTGTGTTGATGGGTGTGCAGCTGACTGTGCATGTGTTGTTTCAAAGTGTGTAACCGAGCACAGTGATCGTCTCGTATGAGGAAGGTGTTCAGACCTGGTGACTTCTCTTCTGTTCTACACCCACATGTGTTCACATCTGTTTATGAATCTGGACGAAACCTGTCTTCTGTGTAGTGACCAGCAGGGGGCGACTCCTCTGGTAGTTTCTATAGAAGTCTCTAGAAAGTGACTCTACTTCTCACTTTATAACGTCAGGAAACATTCAGGAGTTTCTGTCTCAGTCTCTAGTTTCACGTCTTCTTCAAACAGCTGATGTTCATTTAGTGAATTATGATCATTTAGAGTCAAACAGACCATAAAGCACCAGATGTGTTGGGGGATACCACAGTGTGATTGACAGCTGGTACCGTCCAATGGGTGGGAGGCATGTCACTCCTATTCACACTCACCTCCAACATGAGGCCCATTTCCTGCGTGGAATGACGGCAGTTGGACGGTCGGTTTCTGTTTGCCAGATCTGGGCCACAAGTTCGCCACAGCAAGACCGTGCTTCAACCACAGGTGGCCCGGATTTCTTTTGTGCTACTTGGGTCATAGTCACCTTTTACCACATGGGCCGCTTCAAGAGCTGTGTCCCCTGTAAAGTTCTTCTTCATCCAAACTTTACTGAGAACACAACGTCTTTAGTAATTTTTACAATCAAGCAGCCTCCACCTCCGCGAAACTCTCAGGTCGACTCTCGGGAAATCAGTGAAATTAGTTTTATCTTTTGTGATCTGCTATTTACATAATTGGACCTAATTGTAGCAGAATGAAGCCGAGCTGGCTGCTGCCGCTGGCGTCGTCGTGCAGCACGTAGCGCTGAGTGGACTTTATTAATGACGGTAGCCTCAGCGCTCGGTGGCAGGTTGAAAAATCATTACAAACACAAACGGCACGTAATGTTTTACTATAAGAAAACAAACACTCCGCAAAAGACGTCAACGATGAAATATCAGCATCCATCAGTGAGAGCTGGCAAACGGGTGTGTGAGCATTACTGAGTGTGTGTGTGTGTGTGTGTGTGTGTGTGTGTGTGTGTGTGTGTGTGTGTGTGTGTGTGTGTGTGTGTGTGTGTGTGTGTGCTTTTTATTTGCATACTATTCGAGCAGTGATTGATTTTCACTCATTTAATCACGTAATTCGCCTGCGACATCAAATAAAGTCACTTTGGTCGTCAGTGCTGTTTTTAATCCTGATTAAATAAATAACATAACGTCTTTGTTTGACTTGGCGTCAGAACTCAGCTTCATTATTTAGTCTGAGATTATATTCAACAATTGAATCATTCAAACATTGAATCTGCCCAAATGGATTTTGCAGAACTTCAACATGATGTTTCTTCAGTTGCTCGTTTTATGATCTGAATGTTGATCATGCAGAACGGTGCAGATCCAGATCATTCTCAAGATGCATCTGATCAATACACGCATACGTCAAATGTCGGCCAATCAGTGGAGTGCAGAGATATCTGCAGGTGTCGGAGTGTCCATCTAGTTTACTGAAAATCAGTCACACATTCCAACACACACGCACACACACGCACACACAACACGCAGAGCAGATCACATGCTGAACAAATAATAATACATCTGATATCTGATGCACAAACACACTGTCCTTCCATTTCTTTGTCAAACAAACAACACACATGTCTACTGGTACAGACACAGAAAATAATCTACGCTCAAAGAACACACACACACACGCACACACACACACACGCACACACACACACACAGCAGATGCAGTAATGGGAAAGTTGCTGACTGTGGGTTTGTCTCTGTTCCAGCTGTTCTGCTGACAGCAACAATTCTCTGGGAAAAACGAATTGACAAATTAACCCAGTAAATATGGACATCCAAAGGGAATCACAATAATGTGGTGTGTGTGTGTGTGTGCGTGTGTGTGTGTGTGTGTGTGTGTGTGTGTGTGTGGCGTGTGTGTGTGTGTGTGTGTGTGAGGACTAAGATTTGTTTGTATGGGTAGAATTAGCTTTCTACATGAACCTGTATGTTGTGCTATACGTTTACGTGTTCACTTGTGTATCAGAGAGAGATTTCACTGTGGTTTTATATTTTCATGTAATCTCTGTGGATCAATGTGAGCAGATGAGCTGATGAGAAGAAACGTGTGTGTTTGTGTAACTTATCTCAGTGTCTGGGTTTAGTTAAGCTCCATTAAAGGGTCTCAGGGATTTTACACAAATCGGTGCGATATGAAGAAATCACATGTTTAGGGTGAGTTTTCAAAAACGTCCTGGGAACAGCCGACCTATGACACAGTGCACGTGTTGTTGACGTGAGTCATAGTCAGACTTTGCTCTGTAACATGTAAACAGGTCTGTGAAGGAATATTCTATTAGAAACTCATGTAAACATCGTAATCAAAGTAATTATTTTTCAGAATAAGGTCAATAAGGTTGTTCTCCGTCCTGCTAGCTTCAGATCGCTGCCGTAGGTGAACAGACGACTTGTGTTGAACTATGTCTTCCTCTCTGTTTCTGTATGTTTACTCCCTCACTCTATTCAGTTAGACTGTCGCCTTCATGTTACACACTTTGGCTGCGTCTCGTCTCGAGAGACAACCCATTCATAATCATCACCCACAGTTATTGGGTATTTTTGCTCTTGGTAAAGATGCTGCTTCATTAGTCTTTAGTCACCTGAATGTTTTTCATCACTGTGTTCAAATAAATTAATCTGCAGTAAAATGTTGTGACCAGGAAATCCAGAGTTTTATTTGTCGTTCTTAAAATCTACTCTTCGACTCAAAGTGGATTCTGTTCATTCTGGAGTTTTTTTAATGAAAAACAAAAGCTTGAAACAATAAGAAAAACAATCTGAGGCTCGAAGGAAATTTGAGAAATTTGAGAACATCTTGTTTTCATATATTTGATTTATTTATTAATTTTGTGCTTTTCACATTGAAAACAATGTGAAGCTGGATCGCACGTGATCTTTAGTTGTTTGAGTTCTTTTTGTACTTTTTGACGAATAAAGTTGCAGAAAACTCTCAAAGGTGTGAAGTTGCAGGTACAAAAAAATAAATCCAGCTGTTTATACTGATTTTTTTTATCCTATTAAATAAAAATCTGTTTCATCTTCACTCTCTTTGTTTCAGTTGTTCCTCTGAAGTGTCTCCAGCAGTTAGTCCGATTCACTGTGACGATAACAGACCAGTAATCAGCTGCAGAGAAGCAGGAGGCCGACCTGTGTGTGTGTGTGTGTGTGTGTGTGTGTGTGTGTGTGTGTGTGTGTGTGTGTGTGTGTGTGTGTGTGTGTGTGTGTGTGTGTGTGTGTGTGTGTGTGTGTGTGTGTGTGCGTGTGTGTGTTCAGTAACAATGAACCACATGTGGCGAGAAAGCAGCTGCAGTGAAATCAAACTACTGCCTGAGATAAAAAAACAACACACACACACAGGTTGTTATCAGCTGTGCGTCTGTAGTTGTGTGTCTGTGGTTCAGTGGCAGTGACGGACAGATCCTCTGTTTGCATCTTTAAAACAAACAAACAAATCTACATGAAACGTTCCACGACTGTTATTCCCTCCACCAAGCAGTTTGTATTTTCATTTGATCGTTTGTTTGTCATCAGGTTCAAACTAAATCTACTGGATGAATTTCCTCTCAACTTATTTTCCATCACTTTGTTCAACTTTGAGTGATTAAAGATAAAAAACACAGAATAATTCCTGGAACTTGATGATTAATTATTACTTTTTCCATCGATTAGTAAAGCTGTTGTCATGTGACGTGATTTCTACATTCATATAAGATAGCAGCTAGTCTGACACGCCCCCTCGCAAAGCCGCGAGCAATCAGCTGACCAATCAGAGCAGACTGCGGGTCTTAAAGAAACAGGAGCTAAAACCAAGTGTTTGAGACAGAGGCTGAAAAGAGGAGCTGCAGCGATGGACAGACTGAGGCATGAAAACATTTTACAGTCATAACATTAATTATAATTATCAAACTGAACATGGGCAGAATGTGTCTCTTTTAAAAATGACGGTAAGATGGTTTGTGTTTCGCAGCAGAAACACGTGGCTGTGAGACTGGTCGTTGCATCATCGGCTCATAAACCAGCACACACACACACACACACACACACACACACACACACACACACACACACACACACACACACACACACACACACACACACACACACACACACACACACACACACACACACACACACACACACACACACACACACACACACACACACACACACACACACACACACACACACACACACACACACACACACACACACACACACACACACACACACACACACACACACACACACACACACACACACACACACACACACACACACACACACAGTCTTTATGAGGCGGTTTAAAACACCCCAACACACCACAACCTCCCCAGTGCAGTTCCCCATGAACACAATAAAACAGCGAGCTGTGGTAAAACTGTTCCCATCACTGCCTCAGTAATCTCTCCCAACATTTCCCCACAGGAGGAATAAACTCACAGAGAATCCCAGGAACCAAAAACCTATAAACTGCTCATACAAGCTGCTTTCAACACTGAACTCCGGATATTCTCCTGAAATTATCCGGAGCGGCTGAATGTGGGAACACAAACGTCTAAATCGAATCCTTTTTGTTGGTTTGGTCAAGTCCGGTCTTTTTGTCTTTCTACTTGTGCCGATGCTTTGACCCAGTGTCTGTCTGAGCGCTGCAGAGTGTTTGGACTGCAGGAGGCCGACAGCAGGTAATGGCCCGTGTGTTATTAGTGCTGTCAGGTGGCGGCGCTGAAGGATGATGGAGCAGCAGCTCACAGACCAGGTGTTTCTACAGGAACATGTTTCTGTTCGGATCCTCAACCTCACTTCTTTCTTTAAGGCTCGTGTTTGTTTGACCTGTTTATGAGCTTCACAGTAAAACTTAAAACTGACAAATACAGCAGAACTTCTTCTACTGCAGCTGCTTTCTGACTCAGGAAATATTGTCTGGACATTTTCTGTAGTTCGTGTTTCTCGGGTGACGAAGCAGCAGAAGAGCAACTGACTCTGACACAAGGTCACTGAGATTAAAATCTACTTTTTAACGGAAACCTCTACACAACTGCAGCACGATAAATAAATAAATGCATCACAAACAATACAAACAGCCATTTACTACACAAAAGTATATACTCCAAAAAGAAAATCTAGTTTATTTGTAATAAACTGTGGTTATGATGGTTTTTAATATCTATTTTCCTGCTGATTCTTTCTTTGATTAATCTAAACTGACCAACAGTCAATTAACCAAAACAATAACTTCACTGAAAACACTCTCTGGAAAAATAGAATATTTGACGAATCGATTATTTTTAATCGGTAAGATTTCTTTTCTGTAGATCAGTCAATGAATTAATGAGGTTTCAGCTCAGAATGGTGTGAACAGACTTCTCTGGACGGAACTTCAGCCGCAGCGGAGGAGAGATTTTCTCCGGAGCACAGCTGCGTTGTGTCTGAACTCAACAGTCCGGGATCTCATTCCTTCACCTCCTCAACTCAGACACAGTAGATTCTCTCTATTTGCTCAAGCTCGTCTCAATATTTGTGTTTCTCTCGCTGGTGGCAAAGGTTTTCCCTCCGAGCTCAGGAAGTCACAAATCAGGTCTGAGAGCTCGAGGTCCGTCACTTCGGTCGGATTCAAGCTGCAGCACCGAGGACGGAGCGTGGAGCGTGTGGGGCGGTTTCTGATGTGGTTGTTTTCTGACGGCAGCGACGATGTGATCTGATAATCTACTGATAAAACAACACGCAACCAAGTGATGTAGTATAAAGATAAGTTAACGGAAAAAAACTGAATTGTGTCCATAATACACAGAATTTATCCACAATATCAGACTCACTGTTCGCTTGGGAAAAGAAAACGTGTTTATTAGTATCACTGACATCCCAGTTTTTATTTTACACATTAACCGATGTAGAAAAGTAGTTAAAGTGTCTTTATGTTTTACATTTCAATTCAAGTTCTATTTATTTAGTTGCACCAAAGACTGTAAATAAAGATGAACGACAGGACGGAACACCTTGATCGCCCCCTGGTGACTGGCTGCACTCCAGGTCATAAACTCTGCCTCCTCTATGTTAGCAGATGGGACATGGACCAAGCTAATACAATCATTTATTGTTGTTATTTTGTTGTTTTTGTGTATTTGAAGAACTGCTGCTCTTTATATTTTCAGAAATGTCATTAATATGCACTGTCCCTGACAAATACAGAAATAAAGACATAAAGTCAGACTTCAGTTTCAGTGGCGGCGTCTGCAGAGGCTTGGTGGTTTTTCAGAGTAAACAGCACTAAGTGAGGTAGTTAACAGGAGGCTTGTTTAGTTTTCTGCCAAATGACTGACTTCAAATGGAGCGGTGCCTCAGAGACTGAGACTCAGAGACAGGAAAACCTCTGTGGTCATCATCCACCGCTGCTGCTGCTGCGATACGACGCTTTGATGTGGTCAGAGGTCGTTTAGACGATAACCTTCTGCAGAGCGAGAGAGAGACGCTTAGAAAAGTCTGTCGGTACCAGAAGGAGAAAAGTGGATTGAAAAGAAGGAGACAACGCAGGATGCAGGTTTTAATCTAAGGTTCGTTCTGGATCGTCAAATTAAACTCTCAGTTCGATGTCAAATGTCAGCTGAGAACCAAAAGTTCTGCTTTTAATGGAACGAGCACGTTTATGACACATGCACGTAAAAATAATTTAAAAAAACGTGCAGCCGGTGAAAGTTAGCAGAATATCACACCTGAGAAACACAACACTCAACATCCTGCAAGCAGAAAAGATTCATATACTGGAAATGATTAATATCACTGTATTGTTCTTATTATGTAGCGGCTGTTCAGTGTGTTGGAATTAACATGAACATTCTTCATTGTTCTTCTGGATTCTATTGGGCCTCTTTTCCAGAAAAATTTGCTTGAATTCAGTTTGAAAACAGTCAGAGAGGAAGATTTAGTTCTGCTGGTTTTGTCAGTTTTGATTCTTTGGATTTGTTCGAATGATAAAACCTCATGAACGTGCGAAGGAAACGTGGATTCAGGACCAGATTACACGAGAAAAGTCTCTGCTGCTATTATGTGTCGAGAGATGAAAGCGAGAGGAGGTGAAGTGGGAGGAGGAGACGAAGCGAGACCAAGACGACAGAGAGGAGACGTCGTTATCTTTGAGCTCAATTAAACTAAAGCTCCGATGAGACGATGGTTTGGAGTCGGAGAGCGATTCGATATCTACCCAGACTGCGACTGAACCCTGGAGGTCAAAGGTCGACTCTCACTCTCTGTCTCTGTTGTCGCGGTGCTGCAGACTTCTGTCGTCTCCTCTGAGGTTTAACAGGGTGGGTGGTAAACACAGACACACACACACACACACAGACACACACACACAGACACACACACACACAGTAGTGGCTCGTAGACGTGCTGCTGAAATCCCAGAGGGGTTAATCCAGTGAAGCTCTCTGAATTTACACTCCGCTGATACAAATCTTGTCTTGTGAGAAATCCAATCCCTCGTTCAGCTTCTGCAGGAGAGAGGTCGACTGTGGTGGGCGGCAGAAATAATGAAGTTCTTACTCGCTCCGTTTACGCAGGAATGCATCTGAACCCGAGTCAGGTATCGATCGCAATCTGAGCGTTAATCAAACTGTTAAATAAGCAGATTTGATTTGGAGACGACCAGCGACTCTGTTTTATTTCTTTGTGTTCCAGGTGTGACACAGTTTGATCCCGTCTGGACGAGGTCATTCAATCCACACATCATAAACACACCAACTCCTCCATGTTAGCAGATGGGACATGAACCAAACTAAAAATAAATCAAAGTCACGATAAATACATTTGGTTTCTGTCATTTCAGGTTGTTCTCATCTCACAGGAAGTAATTCTAGTATTTATAGTACATAGAATATATAATTTATCTTTAAATCTCATATCTTTTATCTAAGTACTTTTTAAATGGAACTATTTGAACGTTCTATTAATATGCTGATTATTTTCTCAGTTAAATCAATAAGAATTTGGTCAACAACATTTTTAAGCACAGTGAAACAACGGAAGTCAAAATGAACATTTAGAAAGTTAAATAAACTCTGGATTCCTCCTGTGACGAGTCATCGCTCTCGCTCTCATTCTTCTGGAACGTTTAAATGATTCTAATGATGATGAATGAACTTTGTTTTCTCACTCATCTGATTTCATGGATCAGCTTCACCTGCTGCACTGAAACCAACAGTTTCCTTGAGAAGCCACAGTTAAATTCATCAGATCCAGGTTTTTATTTCGATCTTTTCTCATTATGATTCATGAATTACTCTCTTGGAAATCTCACAATGTTAAAGAGATGCTGCACTTAAATGTGTTTTTTGAGCTGTAAAGTAAATGATGCGACTGTTCTTTGCTGAAATACATTTTAATATCACATTTACTATGAAAATAAAAATCTACATTTACGGGTTGAATATGACTGAAAATGACTTTCCCAGCGAATTCTCTGGTCATTTCCCAGAGTTTTTACTGAGGGGCTGGTCAGGAGAAACTCCGGAGAACCTCCACAGCAGCTGACTTGGACATTTGCATTCTCACGTACAGAACCTGTGCATCCTTTCAGGAGATTATCTGGAGCACCCTAACCCATCTTCATCAGACGTCGGTTTTCTAGAATAATAAGTTCATTCTAACACCTGAGACTTTTAATGACAAATCTCCTCGTGCAGAATAGGAGATTACAACAGATAACAACAAATATTACAACAAATAACAGGATTTACAACAGCTCTCATGACGCTGTGTACAGTCTGAGCTGCAGTGAAACACAGGAGGGAACGTTCACTGATGGAAACCAGCTGCCACTCATCTACAGTCATAACCCCAAACTCTGATCTCTGACCTGCAGATCAACGCACGCACACACACACACACACACACACACACACACACACACACACACACACACACACACACACACACACACACACAGCTGCTGAAGCAAATGTTGAAAGAATCCTGAGTCACTGCTCTCTTTGGTTTCCAACACATATTTTCTTCTCGTTTTGTTTGGTCAGGTCTATTGAGGGAGAGGACAGAGCGTCCATGTGACAACCAAAACACACACACACACACACACACACACACACACACACACACACACACACACACACACACACACACACACACACACACACACACACACACTTCAGCCTGTAATCAGTGTGTATAATTTCCATGCAATTCCACCAAAGCACCCAGCAGCACATGTTCTGCAGGAGTCATGCAAATCACTTCAGAGTAGAAATAAGAAGTTGGATTTACTTTCTATCTGCAGGTTAGGGATGAACATCAAAGTCCCAAACGCTCATCATTTCTCTCACCTGTGTTTCTTTTCCATAACGTCACTGTACTCGAGGTCTGTGGATCTATGCTCTCCAGAGAAGAAGATGGTTGGTCTCTTACCTTCTGCAGCCACTGCGTGTTGTTCTCCATCGTGCTCTCCAGGTGTTGCAGCTTCTGAGCCGACCATTCTCCGTCTGTGGGAGGCGAGTCTCTTTGCACGACGCTCGACCTGCGAGAGTCACCGTACTGTTCGGCCTGCGACGCCCATCGTGCGGCCTGGCATCCGTCCAGCTCCGGGAGGATGAAGGTGTAGCTGCACTGTCCATGTTGGATGCGGTGGAACCTCTTTTTCTTCTCTGCACCTCCTCCTCCTCCTCCTCTTCTCTGGCTTCTTCCAACTCCCCCTCGTTCTGCGCTCGCAACACCGGCTGCATCAGCGACGACCGACAGGGTCCAGAGCAGCAGCAGGACCAGCAACCCCCGGCTGAGATGGAGGCCTCGCATGGCGCTCTTTCACTCTATGAAAGGGTTTTGTCTCAGTGCGAAGAGAGTCAGGAGGAGCTCGTTCACGCTTTGACCCCAGTTCACTTTATGACAACATCTGTGTGCAGGATGCATGCGCGAGTATCAGTCCACGAGTTTCTGCACCTTCCACTCAGTCCATGAGGTTCGAGGTCTCTTCAGCTTCTCTTTAATTTTAGAAGACCACTTTTCTTGAAGACAGAAACACACAGCGACACCTGTTCTCTGGTCTCACATCGAATTGTCTCCTCTTCTCACTTGTGATGACGGGTTGGATCCATCTCCTCTGTTCTCTCTTCCCCTTCTTTCGTCCTTGGGTCTTGATTTTGTTGAGAGTTTTCAGGATGGACCCACATGGTTTTCCAGAAACTCCCCCCTGTCCACAATGTACCAGGTGCTGCTCCAGAAACACTGTTGGATAGGAATCTAGAAGGGATGGGTGATTTGAGGATGCCCAAACTTATTTTCGAGTAAAACAGATGTTTAGGAGGCAAAGTGAAAAATGTGAAAGAGATTTAAAGTTGCACATGAAATGAAAGATGACTAAAAGGCGTCTCTGAGTCCTCAAAGGTCCACGAATAAAAGAATAAAGAGGAGAGGTAAAACACAGTCTTTTTTCCTTCCCATCCTTTTCTAGTGGCTGCAGCTTCAGAAGTGGCCGAAGAGAAATACTTCTTCCCCCTTTTTTATCTGGGGCTGGCTGAGAAAAGGAGGAATGGGTGAGTGAGGGAGGGAGGGGAGAGAGACGGAGAGGGAGGAGTGGACGGACAGGAGACCTGAGGGAGGTCTGTTAGAGTATACCCTCTCTATTTGTGGGCTGAGAGGAAGGAGGGAGGAAAGAGGGAATGAGAAGTGGCCAGAAAAAGTAAAAGCAAGAAGATTATGGAAAAGAGAGAGAAAGAAAGAGAGAGGGAGGGAGAGAGAGAGAGAGGGAGAGAGGGAGAGAGAAAGAGAGATGTCGGGGGAGAAAGATAAGAGAAATAGACAAAAATGAAAGAAAGAAACTTAAATGTTGAGCTGCAGATGAAAGACAGAGAGAATTGGGCCGATAGAAGAAAGAGAGAGATTTGAAGCTGCTGTAATCTGCTTTCCTGACAAACCAGAGCCTTGTATGGTCATTCACACTGAGTCAGCATCTGAAGCTGCAGCTCTTTCCCTCTTTATTCCACAGTCTTCCAGTTTGAGAGCAGGACTCGTTGGTTTCACGATTCAGATTTTGTAAAGCTTTCACTCAAAACCCTGCGCTCGCACTCAAATATACTCTGCAAGTGCTTCGAACTCCTGCGCTCCAGCTCTTCTCCTCGCACTCACTCTGCTTCTGTACGTGAAACGTCTGCAAAATCAAAAATCCCCCAACAAATAGAATGCTAGGTGTAGTGATGACGAAAAAAAGCGAGAGAAATTTGAGAGTTTCACATGTGCATGGATGCAGCGTGAGGAGCTGAAGCTGGAGCGCAGGAAATCCGAGCGCAAGCAGAGTATATTTGAGCATCAGCAGGATTTTGAGTGAAAGCTTTAGAAAATCTAATGTGGAGTTAATAAGTCTAGTTCTCGAACTGAAACACCACCAATGAAGAGAGGTAATAACCCGCTTGTGGTCAAACCGTACAAACTGTGAGCTTGCACTCAAGCAACTTTAAAAACTAATAGAAATCGCTCTGTCTCTTTCCCAACCGCAAAAGGGCGGGACAATTACGTTTAGCATCTTCTTTGCATTTGAGCACAAGCAGAGCAAATCTACGTACAATCAGGGGCTACTTGAGTGCGAGTGCAGGGTTTTGAGTGAATGCATTATGAAATCTGAATGTGAAATCAATGTTTCAAACAGAACGCTCCTGAATAAAAAGAGGTAACAAACCCACAGAGCTTTTGCTTCTCGTTTTCTGAGGGCGTCTCTGGAGGGGCCCGGGGCCGAGGTAAAACCACGCACCCCCGTTTGCCCGACCCTCTCTCTGTAACCGGAGGTACTGTACCTTCCCTCCGCCTCACATCTGTCCTGCTGCTCTGCACTCGACATGGAAACACATACAGAGATTAGTTCCAGACAGATGGGCCCGGTCCCAGGCTTATGAAACACAAGCTCAACATGTGGTGGGACAATGTGAGATGTCAATTATTGAGTTTATTTGCACAGCGATAAAGCGTTCTGCAGAAGCTGATTGATGCAAATACGGTGCAGATAAAATAGTTTTACCGAGAGATAAGAGACACACTCACAGATCTGAAGATAAAAGTGACAAAACGGAGCAGAGCGAGGTTCCTGCTGAGCAAACATCTTCCTCTGCTGATCAGAGACGACACAAATCTTCATCTTACAACCACACACTCCTTCTTTTTGCTCCAATAGTCTATTTTTTCAGCACAGCCTGACCTCAAGTCAACTGTTGTTGCAGCATATGTCTTAGTTTCAGCGAGGCCGAGTCGCTCTCTTATAACGTTAGCCAACGGTTCCTCTGGGGGAAAGCAGGGAGGTTACTCAGTGAATGGCTTCTGCCCCCGACCACAGATCATTCTCATGGGAACGTGAGTCTGGAGCTCGGAGCTGAGAAACATGGAGCTGGTGTTTCTGCTCAGAATCAACTTACTGCAATCATTTTTTATTTGTGTTTTTTGTGTCTCATTTCTCTGCCATTCATCGTGTCTCAACCAAACCAGTGGAGCAGATGATGCCACCGGTTTGTTCTGAGTCCGCTTCTGTATTTATCAGATGTTTCAGACACCAGCATCAAAAACTGCTTCAGATTCTGCAGAAAACGCAGAGTCGGACATTGACGATAATATGTCACTGATCCGATACCAAGTTTTTAAAGCATATTTGTTTCTCCCAGATAAAAACGTTGGAAATATTTCACACAAGAAAATAGTAACGTGAACTGTATTTTATAAACTGTGGCTGCACTTAAACAGCTATTTATAGGAAGCAATTGTTGTCTGTTTGTAGATATATATTTTTTTGGTGTTGTATTTCAGTTCTGACTGTCAAACTAAATAATGAACACGGTGGCTGTTGTGTTCTTGATTTGCTGTGTGTGAGCTCTCTCAGCCGCCGTAAATAACAGAAGTTCTATCAGAAAGTTGTCACTTCGAAACATGTTAAGCGTACAACTGTTAAAACACATCATACGAGTTGTGATTGTTTTAAATGCGCTGGTATCGGCTCGTTTCCTCCTGTTGGGAACTGTTGGGTTTAAGGATCCTGAGCTCACTGTATAAAGCAAGAACACAATATTTGATGTTGCAGCACAATATCTTGTCGGAGTTCCTCCATCACGATCACACTTATTTTTGTTTCTGCTCAGACTCACACTCAGGCTCTTTGTTAAAGATCCTGCTCTGGTTTAATACAGAGAGATGTTGTGTGACAGTTGTGTGTTTAGTGCAGCCAGCAGCCGCTCCACCACCTCCTGGAGACTGTGACGCTGGACGTGTGGTTTCATTTGGTCATTCGTTCAAAACTAAAAATACACAACAGAACATAATCCAGCCTGAGATTATGTTTCCTACAAAAGATTAGCTTTAAAGAAATGTAATATCTAGGACACAGGCTATGAATATACAAACTTGACATCAGTGCGTTTCTCTCCACAGCATCAGGAGCTAATCCTCATCTTTGTTTTACACAGATTAATTCGGATGGTTTCTTTTAGGTTAAGATAATTTGGGATTCGTACTTCCTCATTAATTTAACTATCACCTCCATGTTGGTAGCATTAGTAACGGCACAAATACAAAACCCCGTCTGGTGATCGAGAATCCAAAAACTTCACCTGAGGAAAGTTGGTTTCTCACATTTTAGTAGAACTTTGAAAAAGTTGTTGAAATCAGATCATTTCTATTTCTGAGTTTCTTCCGGCTGATATCAGGAACAACTGAGTCATGAACCAGGCCTTTCACCTTCCCTCTGTGGGAAGATGGATGTGGGGTTTGTTTTATTCCAGGATCCAATTTCAGCGACGGCTCTTATTTTTGTCCCTTTCTAAACTTGATGTTTGTCTTTTAGCTTTTTTTCAAATCGAGGGTCTAGCTTTTCTCCTCCTTTTCTCTCCTCTGCTGCTGGACACATTTACCATATCGTGGTTTGGCAGGGTGATCGTGCAGTGACAGCTTTCTCAGTCGTCATTGTTCCTGTTAACATACAAATCAACAGCAGGTGTTGTTTCCACCCAGTTTTTAATTTCTCTAAATACCACACACTGCAAAATAAGTTTGAATATATCAGAGCTCCGTCTGGTTCATGTTTAGAGGCGGTGTCTTTTTTATTAATGAAATGCACGTTCATTAACAGCAGCTGAGGTTCACGATCACACACGTCCTGTCTGTGGTTTAGGCAACGAAGCACTTTGAGCAAAGATGGTGTTTTAGGTTAAATAAAGACAATACAAGGTGGCTATTGTGTTAAAGAGTTTCCTGGACCCAAAATGGAGATGTGCAAGTATATGCAGGTTGTGCAGGAAAGAAAATGTAATGAGAGAAAAAAGCTTACGCTCTGTGCTTGAAGGTCGGAAAGCAAAAAGTGACTCAAGCTACAAAAATCTAAATTTAGGCAACAAAACTTGGGAAAATGAGGAAACCACCAGGGAACAGAATCCGAACAAAGCGTGGAGCACAGAGACTAATATCCATGAAGGAAGGTGATTGGACGCAGGTGAAACACGTCAGGACGTCACAGTAATGACAGGAAGTGAAACAAACAAACAAACACACACTCGGTAAGTAGTTTCAAAGTAAAACAGGAAATAATAAAGTCAAAGTTCAAAGAAATTCAAAAACACATTTTACTGATGTGTTCTGTATCAACAATGGACTGTAAATAAAGATGGATGGAAGGAAGGATGGAAGGATGAATCCCTCCACTGTCTGTGATGACTCTCAACAATGAGCTAAAACTGCTCGTCTTATTTTGTGAAATAAGCAAAATGCTCCAGAAAATCTGAGACAGAACTCCGAACAGGCAGTGCTCTGACACAGTCTTTCGCCCCGATGATGCGAAATCAACTAAATATAAATGTAAATAAAAGTTTTTAATGTTAAAAGACAGTTGAACGTGTTGTATCTTATTTGCACTTTTGTCCCTTCATCTCTTTTTGTTAAGATAAACTTCTTATTAAGTTCAAAGCTGGGAAGTGAAGAATAATTCTCCATGTTCAGTGTTGAAGCTGAAAACTTTTGACCAAATGTGGTCCCAGTGTAACTCTGTATCAGCGACTCTTCAAGTATCAGACGGGCGTCAGTGATTTCCAGTGTTTGTCCACGTTATGTGTTTATCTTCATGATTGTAAGAGCTTTAGCTCGACTCTTATTATGGTCATTCCATCATATTTGTTGAGGTTTTCTGACTTTCAGAAAAAGATAAAAAAAGATTAAAGACATTATTCATCATTTTACATGAAGCTTCTCAGATACTTTAAAGAGTCGAGAGCCTCAAACTGTCGAGCGGAGATTTGATGTCTCCGAGCGAAGCCGTCCGTCTGAAAGAGTCATGACACCGTGATGGGTTTGATCTTTTTTAAGCTGCAGTGATTCCTCCAATACTTCCTGGGTATTTTGTTGCGAGGCAACATGAGGCGAAACTGAAAAATATTATGAAACACAAATAAACGGAAGCAGCTCACAGGCAGCGGCTTTTTTGTTCAGTTTCAAAATTGAGATCTCTCTTCGTTTCAGAAAACCATCACTTTTCTCCAACTAAAGACACGGGGTGGATATTCTGCAGCTGAGCGTGACCTCTGACCTCTCACTGTGTGAACAAGAGAAGAAGAACATCACATCGTAAGTCTCACAAATTAAGTCTAAAGTAGTTAGTTCTTGTTTCACTGATTAATAAGGTTTTAAAGTCTGAGGGCGTTTTCACACCTGGTTCGGTTCAGAGCTTCAGACTCTTCAGTTCAGTCTGAAGCTGAACATCAGGTGTGAATGGTTCCTCAGAGCAGAAGAGGTGTTCTGGGTCTGGATCAGTACTGTGGAGTACTGCGTCTGAAGGTGCTGAGGCTGCTAGTGATACCATCATGATGTTACCATGGCAACCGCATCAACTGCTACCTGCCCGTCGAGCCAGGTCAAGAAACATGTTGTGATGATATTCAGGTTCGGTCACGTGCACTGGGACCATCAATGGGCTCGAGTCGGGTCGGGACACAAACACCAGAATGGCTGTTGGGTTTAGGTCGGGTTCGGTTAGTTTTTCTCTCTCAGGAGTTCACGCAGAAAAGTGCAGTCCAAGCTCCGTCTCAGGGTCAGAAGACGGCTGCTTCACATGTCCTGCATCCGTTTGGTGTGAGGTTACGTTCTGAGAAATTAAAGCGTCGTGTAAGATGCAATACCTCAGAGCTCCCATTTTGTAGAAATGTGTTTTGCAATTGTAGATGCAGTGGAAAGAGAGCAGCTGTAGCCACAAAAGGCATTCTGGGAAATGTAGGAAAGGGCTTATTGTAGCAGACGTACATTAAACAGGTTTTGGGAAAGTGGAGACATCTAAAAACACATTTTCCTGCACAGATAAAGAAAAAAGTCCTGGAATGCACTGAACATGATGACGTGATCAAAGAGTTTAAGAGAAGCTAATGGGATATTTTCCATTAAAAACTGTGGGACTGAAGAGATAATGTTTTATTTAATGAAAATGTCTGATAGTTTATATACAGGAGAACGTAAACTAATCTGCTGCTTGAGTGTCTGTGAGCGGCTGAAAGAGAAGGAGACAGAGATGGTTTCAGGGAGGGAGCTGAGTCATATCATTACTTTGGTTCTATCTTCAGAGAGACTTCAGCTTTTTAGAGATTTCAAAAGCTCGGCATAAATGGAGGACGATTTCCCACCATTAGTGACGAGCGTGTTTACACTGTATTATCTGCTTCGTTCTAACTGTATCGCACAAGTAATTCAAACCCTGATAAGCGCGAACATGAAGATTAACAAGGTCACTCAGTGAATTCATGATACAGAAGCAAACAAAAACATCCATCCTCAGAGCGAGAACGGTTGTTTTTCAGGAATTAAACACAGCCTTGATGAGAATTAAAGCCAGGTTATTTTTGTAGAAAGGATTCAGCCCCTCGGACATCATGTGGATTGTTGTGGGTGAGTCTGAAACCTGTGGGTGGGGTGAAGGAGCGAGTGGAATTTGCAGGAGGTCAGTCTTCAGCCAGCGGTTCCTGACAGGCTTTTACATCCCAACGTAAACACGCTGCCGCTCCTCTAACTGCAGGGAAACATTAACCCTCATCAATCAAACGTTACAGAGACGTGCCAACAGGCTCCAACACATCAGGGGCAGAACTACTGCATTTCATTATAACTACGCAACAAACTGAACCTGTCACAGACTTTTCTCTGCTTTTCAAACGCTAGATGCAGATTTACGATTGTCTCTCATCATAAAATCATCCTTTTTTCATTTGAAAAGTAGTTTCCTGATTCCAGGAAGTAGCCACAGCCTCACACTGTGTCTCACACTGGCAAAGGCTCTCGTCTTCTCCTTTCATACATCATCAAACTAAATGTCAACAATTCAAATCTTCAAACAGTGTCATTCAATCCTGAATCCAAAGAATCCAACAGGTTGATCCTTCTCGATGCCAAACCTACCGCAGGACTCATTGCACTTCGGTGAACTTTAATCCGAATGAGTTGATGCTTCTCGGGTCAACCTGTCCGAAGCTAACGAGCTCTCTATGCAGCCGCAAAGCTGCAGCTGAAAGTAGTGATCGATGCAACAGGCAGGGACACAATCAGGAAATCCTCCTCAGACTAGACCGTCTCATTTCAGATTCGTCCTGCGCCGGTTACTTAGTCTACGAAGATGCCAATTAGAGTCCTCGGCAAGGATGCTTCCGCTGAGACGCAGCTTTTCAGCTCAGTGGGACATAGCTTACTTTAACGTAGAGCTGCAGGTAATGACTGTAACAAACTGGCACCTGTTAATCCTCCTCTGCTGGAGTTGTTGGTGAGTTTTAACAAACTATGACGCTCTGCAGCGCTGCCTCTGTGAGATGGTACCAGGCTGAGGAACATCCAGAAATATCTATACAACCAAAAATCATGATCCTTTGAAAGCAAAGTCTGATGTTTCTACTTCACCTCCTCGTAGACAGAATAAAAGGGCCATTTATAGAATTGACAACAATGGGCTGACCATTGACTTTAGCCAGTAAAGCGATTTCAAAACCAGTTAGATCTGAAATGTTTTATTCACGATTCAAGGTCACTGCAGGTGTGATCAGATCCTCCATTAATATATTTACACCTGAATTTCCTCCAGAGCCACAAAATCCACAAGATTAAAAGACAACAAAATCCCCCACAACCATCACGTGTTGGGTTTCTGACCTTTTTATCATCATCACCCTCATTCAGCTTCACGTTTCTCTTCTCACCAGCAGATTCTAAACAAATCATAAATCAGTCTTTACAACCAATCAGCTCTGCATGTGTGTGTCTTATCTCTGTTTTCCTTCCAGATTCACAAACACACTCAGAAACCATTAACACACACTCAGCCATTGTTCCCGTGTTTCACTTGGAGCGGAGGACAAACGTTATCAGACTCCAAACCCACAACGACGAGCCAAAAGCCATTTGCCCCCGAAATAAACAGGGTGTCCCTCCCAGTACGCAGGGCCAAGATACCCAGAGGATTGTTGTGTGACTAGTTGAGAGAGACGAACTTAAATCTTCAGCTTCAGCTCAGTCAACACAATCTGGTGTGTGTGTGTGTGTGTGTGTGTGTGTGTGTGTGTGTGTGTGTGTGTGTGTGTGTGTGTGTGTGTGTGTGTGTGTGTGTGTGTGTGTGTGTGTGTGTGTGTGTGTGTGTGTGTGTGTGTGTGGAGGTCAGAGTGAGGACTCACACTCTGCAGGATTCTTCTTGAATGGTTTCTACAGCTACTTTAATTTTTTTTTATTGCATCGTAGATTTTAAGTCACTCAATCTAACTTCGAGCTTTCAGCGACGTGCTGCAGATCAACACGCTGAATTCAAACCGCTCTGTCCAGACATTTTCCTTAAACTGGAAGGGCTCTGTACGTCACAATGCAAATCATGAGTCAGTTGCTCCAGATATTATCCAGTATTTTTCCTGCCAGTTCTCAGGTAAGATGATTGTAAAATGTCCATCATTCCAGAACAGAACATAAACGTCACGTGCAGCCTCCTGCTGCTCCACCCAGACACAATCAGGGAGGCTGTGTTTGTCAGTTTCGCTCTAAAGTTACAGAACATACTTAATATCATAGATTTAAAAAGTAAACTGAGCTTTTTATCCACTTTAGCCTTTAACTATCTACGACTTTCCTGACACAGGAGATGCAGCACCTACACACACGTTACTGCTGTAATACTTCACCTTGACTTCATGCATGTTATTTATTTAATTTTGATTTAATTCATGTATTTACAGAGCATGATCGTGGGTAATATCCACCATTATGTCTCAGTTCGGTGAGTGGGAAGTCTGTCACCACATGTGGCTACAGATCTCGCACTTTGCAGGGGTTTTGTGCAACAGGCAGGAAATGCACCGTGATTCACATCCTGCTGAAGTACGGCCAATGATGCAATGCTGGTTAAAAATGAACTCCCATAGATGGTCGGAGGATGTCTCATCACTACCCTCATATTCATCAGCACAGTTGTTTTCAGCTCCCACTTCTCCCAGTGTAACCCCCCAGTTCACAAACTTTATTTCACTTCATTAAAACCGAACGATGATCAATGATGAGGTTGTTTCTCCGCATCGGCCACAAAGTGAGTTTTTATA
The DNA here is from genome assembly GCF_022539355.2 of Hippoglossus stenolepis. Taxonomy (NCBI): domain Eukaryota; kingdom Metazoa; phylum Chordata; class Actinopteri; order Pleuronectiformes; family Pleuronectidae; genus Hippoglossus; species Hippoglossus stenolepis. The sequence continues at coordinate 2,481,066 of NC_061485.1, forward strand.
ATCCTGCTTGTTGATCTGAACCTGTTCCCAGAGCTGCTCTGAACCCGTTTCCTGTCAGATAATGTCGAGCTCACGTGAGGAAACAGCAGAATAATAAACAAATATCTCAGGATGAAAAATCTTTCCGCCCTAAAAACGTTGCTAGATTTCATTAATTCATTTGTCAATTATTTTAAGATACACACCAGATTTGTTCTAAAATGCTTAACAAAAGACGTGATTGTGTAACTAAATTCATAGAAAAACATATTGTACACACAACTTTTATAAATCTGATACTTCTTGCTCCAATGATTATTATGGAATTTAATTATTGTTGTGTTTATGTTTTATTTTAAGCTACATTTTACTCATGCACATCTTTTAAATGATTATAGCAGTTTTTAACCTCTGATTTAATATGAATTATATTCCTATGTTCTTTTGTTGCATTATACGTTTGTTCTCTTTCACGACTTGTTTCCTGTGTTGTCACTGCCGAGAGGAAGGGTAGATTAAGACATCATTGTGACTGAGAAAAAAAAGAGGAAGAGGAAGAGGAAGAGACAGAGACAGAGACGTGTGGATGAGAGGTTTTGAGATTCAGGAAACACTTTGACACGAAGCAGCTGTCGATACAAGCAGAGGAAACAGAAACAGATAAATGATCCGAAGGAATCTCAGAAGATGATTCATCTACTTGTCCTCGCTCTGATCCTCACAGGTAACAGTACACACTAATATACAGTACACACACACACACACACACACACACACACACACACACACACACACACACACACACACACACACACACACACACACACACACACACACACACACACACACTAATATGTGATGACGACATATTACCCTGTTTCCTCGAAATACACATTCATCAGCTCATTTAGTTTGAGATAATTACTTCATGTTAATGTTCTCTGCTGCATGATATGAGTTTTATAATAAGTCATGAACTGCACTGAAGAGTTTTACTGTAAAATATAAAACACATTAAATATTAAAACACGATGAGGATGGGAAATATTCCACTGATGAACAGGTAGAGATGTTTTCTGTGTTTGTTTTCATGATTATAAAAATGGTTAATTATCCAAAATATGAATATTTGAACTAAAATTGAAGTCAAAACAATTTTCATTTATTTCCTAAATATTAAAGACCCCTGGTGGCAGGAAGCTGGCAGAGCACACGGCAACACCCAGTTTAAAGTGTGACACCAATTATATTAATGACTCAGAAATACTTATTAGAACAATAAATAAATACTTCACGTTTACTGCTGTAATTAAACAAAGATTCTTTGACTCTGACAGTGTAGATGTTTACTGTTTTATTCTATAACATCAAGAGAAAAAAAACCCACTGTCATTAAACAATTATCCTGAAATTGTTGAATATTTCTCATAACAAAAATACTCAGTAATATTCTTGATAAATTCCTCTGTTTATTTATTGTTTCCTTTCTTTGAATCGTTTACAACAGGCTGTGAGGCTGAACTTGAAATCAAGGCGTGTACGGGAGGATGGTTTGAATTCACCTGCAAATGCAAAATGAAATGTCCAACCATCGACGTCAAGAATCCCCGAAGACACATAACAAGCACTACAGTGAACACATGGGAACAGGATGAGAATATTTCCTTGTACCACGATACAGAAAATAAAGTCCTCAGGGTGAAGGTCACAACACTGACGTCTGCTGATTCTGGGGATTACAAGTGTAAGATTAAGAAAAAATCAACCAAAGTGGAGCTGAAACTGAAGAATGGTAAGAAAATGATTCATCTCATCAGCGACTCTCTTGTTCTTCGTCAAATTACTTTACAAATATAAAAGTAAAGAATTATAAAAATAGAGTTACTATCATTATCTGTCATTGAGTTAGTTAAACATTATACATTTATTTTTGAAGTTTAATTCCATAAAATATTCTATGATATTTACATATTATGTATTTACTTTCCTGTGATGATGAGTAATACCCACAGGTCTGTCAGGATCATAGACTGTAAACAAAGATGGACGACATGAAAGCTCCTCAAAATGCCTTGATCGCCCCCTGGTGGCGGCAGTGTGGGTCACAAACCCCGCCTCCTACATGTTAAGAAAATGGGAAATGGATCAAACGAAGAATATTTAAGAACACGTCAGATGTTAAGATGGTTTCTGTGATTTGAGGTCGTTCTTATCACACTGATGTTTGTCACTTCTGCACAGATGTTGTCCATCTTTATTTAATCGACGGTATATACTCAGTCCGGCCTTTTTCAGCAGATCATATCTTCATTATACTTTATTCTATTTTTAGTTATTACACATTTCAATCTACTTGTCTTATTTGTCTCTTTTTAATCTTTTACTTTTTTCTTGAACATAAATTGATTTCTCTTAACTTTGTGGTTTTTAATGTCGACCTCTGTGTATGAAATAAATAAAACCTTGGCTTTCTCAAATACTGACTTATCTTCCCAGATTCAGGACCTTTCTATTTCAAGTCCTCATTGACGTACAGTAGCTGACAAAGTTAGGAAAATAGAGGTAAAGTCCTGATATGGTTTATACACCTGAAACCTTTTACGTTTCTCTTTTACCTGCAGGCGGCTGCCAGGAACCGCTTCATCAAACTGTTTACGCAACGGCTACAACCACGGTAACATGCAACTATACCCCCAAGGATGAATACGTGTTTTTTTTCTGCAAAGAGGAAGGTTCTGACTGCGTGGACGTTTTTCCAACACAATCTGCTTCATGGTCAAACGGAAAGTTCACGAAGACAGAAATCGAAAGTGGCTTCAGCGTGTCCATCAGCGACGTGTCCTCGCAGGATGGTGGCGTCTACTGGTGTGGACGGAAATCAGCTCATAGACATTACAGGAGTTCACTCAGACAAATAAAGCTGGAGGTTAAAAGTGAGTCATTACCGTCTGCATGTTTCCTCTGAGCCTCTGATGTTTGTTCATATGTTAAGATATGACTAAATTACTGGGTTGTTCCTGCCTCCTCCATGTTAGCAGGTGAGACACGGCCCAAACTACTCAAAGTAGACGTTAATAATGTGTTTATCAAAGATGGTTTCTGTCATTTCAGGTCGTTCTTATCTCCCTGATGTTTGTTCAAGTGTTTTCTGATCAGTTTGGTTTTATTTAGTTATTTGATGATATAAAAAATAGACCGAGACATCATGATTGACAGCTGAGACTGACTCCTGATTGGTCCAGAGCATTTACAAAGTGGGACCTTGCGACCACAGCTTCATCAACCAATCACAACTGCACAGACTCCTAAGGACATCAAAAGACCAAGATGGCCGCGACCATGTCCGAGATATTCTGGCTTCATTTCTGGATGGTGGGAGGAGGTGGTGACCCGTCGTCCATCTTTATTTACTGTCTATGATCTGGATACTTCTACTTCAATGTTCATCCATTACAGCACTTATCCTCTGAGGGTTGCACGGGGCTGGAGCCAAACCCAGCTTGACTCCAGATACGAGAGTAATTTGGAATTTGCGAGCTTCACACAGGCTCGAGTGGCAAAGAACGATCCAGTGCCGCAAGAAACAATGACCAGATCCTCTGGATCAGACGCTCCAATTGGCTGTGACGCCAAGTGCATATTTAGTCATTTTGACTTTAATCTGTTTCATCTAGTTTCAGAGCCTCCACCTGCAACAACACCCTCCGTCCAGGAAACTACTGGATCTTCTACTTCCTCAGTCCAGACAACCACTGCATCTGCTGAGCATCAGGGTGAGGAAGGAAACTTTGGTTTTTAAAAACATACAAAAACACGTGAAAACTTCCCTAAAATTCAATTACACTGATGATTCTGGACGAATGTTGTTGGTGACGGTCGTTCTGTTGTTGCGTGGCTTTGATTGGCAGGTGGCTCTTGGTTACTGGTTATCGTTGCAATTGTTGCAGTGATGTGTGCAGCCGCGTTGGTGCTTTCTGTCGTCATATACAAACGTAAGAGATTTCTCACTCTGCAGAACATGAATCACTCACAAGTTGCCGCAAGTTGTGATGATGTAAATGTTTCCAGGGGACCCAAAAAAGTGATGCACCTGCTCTAGTTCAATACTCTGTCAAATTATTCAATATATAACTATTTATAATATATTTTTTGGGTCCCATGGAAACGTTTCCGTTGTTGTTTTTCTATTTGCACGTCTTCTTAATTTGCAGTGTGTCTCGGACACCGTAATAAAAGCACTAATGTACGACTGAGCAGGACAGAGCCAACACATTGTTTTCATTGATTTCTTCTCTTTCTTACATTTTCTCATTTGTCTCTCCCAGGATGTGAGGGATCAAAAAACACAACTCAGAACGAGGTAAATACTCAGTGTGTGTGTGTGTGTGTGTGTGTGTGTGTGTGTGTGTGTGTGTGTGTGTGTGTGTGTGTGTGTGTGTGTGTGTGTGTGTGTGTGTGTGTGAGTGTGTGTGTGAGTGTGTGTGTGTGCTTGTGTGTGTGTGTGATCAATAACAATTGGAATCTTCTTCAATGCCTGATATCAGAAGCCCTTGTGTCCGGATCCATGAATCAATTTAAAAGTTCAGTGTGTAGAATGTAGTGACATCTAGTGGTGAAGCGTCATGTTGCAGCTGAACACCCCTCACCTTGTTTTTCGGAGCAACTGAGATGATAATTTCTCTTTACGAACTTTAGTTTGAGTTGATGCTTATTGTTAGGTTTTATATAACGTCTGTGTTTTTCATCCCGGCAGGATCACAACTATGTAGAGATAGAAGAGCGCCTCCAGAAGCCAGACTCAGGAACTGCACCAAAAACACTGTACGTCACTGCCAACTTCCCCACAAACGTTTCTGGCTCCCATTACTCCAACATCCTGTTTGAGAAAAGCTCTGGTGAAGTTAGTGGTGACACATATTCCACTGTAGGGGGCAGTGTCCCGTGTCCCACCTACTCTACTGTCAATCATCCTTCCAGCTTCACTGAAAAACCTCTTTATTCTACCGTCAACTTCTCCGTCAGGTCCTCACAGGGGCCTTGAAAAACACAAACCTGGCTCAGACGTCAGAAAGAAACAAGACTATATCGAATATTTTGTCAAAACCTTTGTAAGATTAGCAGCTAATGAATCTATTGTACTGTGTTTGTGTTATTATCTTCTGTTCCCTATGGAGAAATCTGAAGAATTTGAGGAAAAACTATGAAAACGTTAATTATAACATGGAATCAGTATTTTTGAAAAGATCGTATTATATCCTTTGTGTATATATATATATTAATATAAAGTGTTTATCTTCATGTTTTACCAGATACCCTAAGAAACATACTTATTGTATTGTATTACTATCAAGGGGTGAAGTGTATTTTTGTAACATAGAAGTAAATTTTCAGTTTTGGACAAATCGAAAGTCTCACCTCTGTCTGCTCCCTTTGACCTCAAAGACAGAGAGGATCCAGATGTTGGTGCTCTGGAACATCTGAATATCTTTCATGTTTCTGTCGGCAACAGAAATTTGCTGAATCACCTCCTTAATTCTTCATCTTTTCTCTCAGAACTGAATTTTCGAGCCACCGAAAAAAAAATGTAATTAGACATTTCTTGACCTTTTGTCCCTGAAGCCTCTGACTGAACGTGTTAATATTTGATCATCTACGATTGAAGAAGTCACCCCGTCATGTTTCCCTGCTGTGGCTCCTCACGCCACAATAACATACCATTACATACAATAACATGGTGCCAGCCGCGTGTTGAGTTGTTTTAATGCAAAAATTCTAATAACACATGTTACCCAGTGAAAATGACGTAGAAATATGAGCAACAGGAGCAAACATCTCATCAGTGAAGCATTTCTATGTGAAAAGGTTTACAAGCGCTAATCCTCAGAAAACACACGAGTTTTGACCGAAAGGGGAAGAAGATATCGCAACACAGCTGTTCAGACGCTGAAGACACAAAAAAACTAATTCAGAGACGCTGAAGAAAAAAAACGTTTCAACATCAGAACCCAGATGAACAACATGAGGAGTTTGGCTCTGCTCCTCCTCTCGCTGATCACAGGGAACAACTTCACTACTGATTCTACTAATAACGCTTACAACTCTATAAGACGTAGATCCCAGCAGCTTTACTGCAGCACTTAATAAAATTATAATCATCATGGATCAGAAAGTAAATACGTTTATTTTCTGTTTTCAACATAACAGGGATGAAAGCTACAGATCACAACTTTTAAACTAAAGGTTTTATTCTTTCCTGAACTTTCATATCGATGAGTTTCTGTTTAAGGCTCTTTGACTATTTTGCATCTTTCTTAACACTTAACATGCAGATGGGGGTTGTTAATATTAATCAAATATACAAAATTATTATTATTATTTTATGAATATTAAAAGTGAAAATGGTAAAATGTCCATGTCTGATATTATGATATCATTACTTCTTGTGGTGGTGATTTTAAGATTCAATAAATTAAAGTGTAAGAAGACATAACGTGAAGTTCTGCAGATTTACCACATGTCCGTCATAAAATGTATTTTTATACTTACAAGTATGTTGGAAAATATACATTTCAACAGTGATTTGTGTTTTTATTTACTGTATCTGAACTCTTTCTATAAAAAAAATCACATCATAATGAAACATCCGGGGTCTAGCTCATGTCCATGCACTCTGCTCCGCTCCCGCCCTCGCCTCCCTGGACGCTCTGGTAAATAGAAGCCATGTCGGCGTTGGTTCGGATCTGGTTGGCGAAGTCGGCCATGCTGGGGCTCCTCTCCACGTTGGGCACGGCCAGCAGGGCGGCGACAGCGCGCATGGCCGAGCGCCGCAGCTCCTCCTGCTTCTCAAACTCCTGCTTCACGGAACCGGCCTTCACCTGCAGGGGGCGCCACGTGACAGAGATGAGGAAAAAACACACTTATGGACATGATGTGTGTGTGTGTGTGTGTGTGTGTGTGTGTGTGTGTGTGTGTGTACCTTGGTGGTGCAGGTAGCTTTAAGTGGCTCCACCAGTCTGTCCAGTCGTTGAAGAACAGCAGCAGGACACAGAGGCGAGTCTGGCCAACATCAGGAAGGTCAGCATCTACACACACACACACACACACACACACACACACACACACACACACACACACACACACACTGAATTCTACAGATTATTAATCAGCTCTCGACTCATCACTAACCGTCACCAACAGAAACCTGCTGCATTGGACGATAGTGCCATCTACTGGACTATAACAATTTTTTACTCCTGACTTTTACAAAAATGTAAAAAGAATTCTAATAATCCAACATATCTGTGTCTAAATAAAAAATTTAATATGAGAAATAGATTTAAAAACACATTAAATGTCACCTCGGCTTCTGAGTTTTTTTCTTTTCTACCCACCCTGATGTCATAGTGGTCTTTGAGTCCTTCTTCTACATGATCCAGGAACTGCAGGACGTCCAGCCCCTCCAGGCAGCTGTCCAGCAGAGTGTACATACACTCGAACGCTGCTTTACGCACGTCCAGACCGTCGTCCACCGTGTGTTTGAACGGACCCATCTCCACCTGCAGGGAGCAATCATTTAAAACGCCCGCATTAAGAGAGAAACCCCGCTAACAGCTTCCTCAGCCTCCCAACCGGACAACCCACTTCTCTGATGAGGTCCTTCCTGATCTGCGTCTCCTTGTAGAGGTGAGGCAGCACTGTTCCCAGCAGGCCGCGGATCAGGGACGGTTTGTTATGAGCTGCGGAGTTAAACATCACCAAAGCCACGCGACGCACGTTGAGGTCTTCATCCTGCAGCGTCTTTAGGAAGTCGCCTGAAGAGAGATGGTGTCAGGGTTAGCAAACAGACATGATGTGTGTGAGTATAAAGTTGTACATCAGTTGGTAGGCTGCACTCTTAGAGAGCAGGGTAGGCTAAGGTCCGCCTACCAGCTGAGGATGGTAAAAACTTTATGGACAACGAGGCCATGTGAGGAGGTTTGAGTCCTCCTTTAGTAGCCGCAGGTTTAGGTCTGTCCATTTTCCGCATGTCTTCCCCACTTTCTCGTCCACTTTCACCCTTTAATGATTAAATGCCTGATTTCTGAAGGCTTAATGTCAGAATATTACCTTTAAAAAAATGTTAAGGATGTTTTAACTGCCCACTGACGCAGGAAGGATTTCTCTGGTGCTGCCAACGGTCAGAGTAACTGTGACAGTTACAGTTAGTTACAAATCTCAGAATTAGGATCAGGTTTAGGTTTATCTTAAATCTCGGAGTTCATCCACGATCATCCGATGATGAATTAACCTCTGAGGGCAACGTTCCTCCGTTCATTGTTTACAGTCCAACTAGTTTCAGTTATCACATGAAAGTGATACTTTTCAAGCTAATTAAAACACATTCAGTCAATGTGTTCTGCCTCTCTCTCTCTCCACACAGATTGTTTCCATGTGGGCAACCAAAGCTCAAACGTGGTACGAGAACCAGAAGCTTCCAGCCCTGAAATCTTCACTGACAGATTCTGTATATTCACATGAAGAATCGATTTGTCGAGGTTTGTCCACAGTAAAAGGAAACTTACCGATGCAGCCTTTCAGCAGTGAATCTATGGGAGCAGGTTGGTCAACAATAGTGAACTTGATCGCTGTCACCACTGTGCTGCGAGCCAGAGCCGAACCTGTGAGGGGCCGAGGAAAGTGTTTTTTATTTGACCTTTAAAAGAAACATAGAAAATGAACAATAACATTGTATTTGATTCTCTAAAAACCTTGGTGCCATCCTCGTATTCCTTTAAAACTGCAAACAAACCAAACTTCACAACAATCTGACCATTAACTGTAGAAATATGTTTGGTTTGGACCAAAGTATTGAAAGAATGGACAGACCATAGACTGTAAATAAAGATGGACGACATGACAGATGCCAAAAGTGAAGCCAAAACATCTGGACCACCCCCTAGTGGCTGGCTGCAGTACAGGTCATCTAAACTTCCACATGATGTCACTGTCTGAAATATTTTGGTTTCATTTTTGTACAATGGGAGGAAATGGCGACACGTTGTCCATCGTTATTGGGACAGACATATCGATTGATCACCAATATCTCTGGGACAAGTTAAACGTCTCCTCCCTCACACACCGTACCAGCTCTAAGTTGCTGCTTCAGTCGTGGTAACAGCTGTGCGGGGTCGACTAACGTCAGTTTCCCCAGACACTCGGCCACCAGGTTCCTGGTCCCCTCCTCCGGACACTCGCAGTTCTTAATCAGCAAAGCCCAGATAGACTCCACATGGGGCGAGAGACTAGAGGCTGGACAGGCACTGGACACAGAGAGAGAGGGGAAAGAGGAAGAGGAGGAGGTGGACAGAAAGAGAGAGAAATGGATAAGTCAGGAAATGAAGGGAAAAGAGGGAGAACGATGGCGGTGAGAAGGGAGAGAACACAGATAGAGAGAGTTTCATGACAAAATACATTTATTTTATCAACTTAATAACAGTGCAACAGAGAAAAAACATTAATTCCCACTCAAAGAAAACAAATTCACAAATGCGTCAGGTCACACACACCTGATGACTTCTTTGAGCGAGTGCAGCAGCAGGTATTGTCTCCGCGGCTGAGTGGAAATCTCCTTCAGGAGGAAGGGCAGGTAGTCGCTCAGGCTGCCGACTGCCATGCTGCCTAAAGCACAGGAGGCTGCTGTCTTCACCTGAAATGATGATCCCACCATGAATCATCAATCCATGCAGAGGTGAAAACAGGAGTGTGTGGGTATCTAACCTCCTCACTGGTGGAGGTGAAGGCCTGCAGGATGACTCCCTGCACCTCCTTACTTCCTCCCAGACTGCCGCTCCTCCCCACCTCCCCGAGACTCAGCAGGGCCAGGACACGAGCAGACTCAGGGGATCCAGGATTCTTCACCTGAGGAGGAGAGAATAACTGAGACCTGAGCAGAGACAACAGAGACGGAGCAGAGAAGACCAGAGGAGCTGTGACTGACGAACCTCCTGGATGAGGCCGGACACGGTGCCCGGAGACTCCTTGGGGCAGGCGGAGGTCAGAGCAGCCACACAGCGAGCGACAGAGTGGTACGACTGTCTGTGGATGACGCCTCCGTCTGCTGAGGCCGGGGAGCTGTGAAAGGGCTCGGTGAGAGACCTCAGCAACTGACTGGAGGAGAGGAGAGGAGAGGAGGAGGGGAGGAGGGGAGAGGAGGGAGAGGGAGGAGGGAGGAAGGGGGAGGGAGGGAGGGAGGAGGAGAGGGAGGAGGAGAGGAGAGGGAGAGGAGGGAGGAGAGGAGGGAGAGGGAGAGAGGAGAGGGAGGGGAGGAGGAGAGGGAGAGGAGAGGAGAGGGAGGAGAGGGAGAGGGAGAGGAGAGAGGAAGAGGAGAGGAGGGGGAGGAGAGGAGGAGAGGAGAGGAGAGGGAGAGGAGGAGGGAGGGAGGAGAGGAGGAGGAGAGGAGAGGAGGGAGAAGAGGGATGGAATATTTCAACAACAACAACAACAACATCAACAACAACAATAATAAACTTTTAATATACAATCGCTAAAAGTACAAAACAAACAGAGCAGCAAACATCAACACATTTTCTCCACTAAAAGTTTCAGTTCAAGATTTATTTTTTGAGACTCACAGATACTCAAACTTTAATTTAAAGAAGTGTTACCCGGACAGATAGATGACACCTGTGTCCGTCTCAAACTCACAGAGACTTTGCACCAGACGTTGAGATTCTTACATCTCATTACATTGAGGAGTAAAATTCTTGGGTTTCACATCATTTATTTGTGATCCAGACTTTGTGCTACAGAACTATTCTGTCCTAACGCAAGATGAAAAAACTTTTGATGCATCCGTCCGTTATCTGTAGCGCTTCCTCTTTCGGGGCTGGAGCTAATCCCGGCCGACACTGGGTAAGGTGGGTGCATCCCGGCCGTGCACACATGTTCACACCTTTGGACAATTTAGAGTTTTCAAACCTGCACGTCTTTGGACTGTGGGAGGAAGCTGGAGAAAATCCCCACAGACATGAGAAGAACATGCAAACTCCTCACAGAAAGTCTCAAGGATTCGAACCTAGTTCCATAATGAGGATTATTTTCTCAGATGTAACAGAGCTGCTTCAGTGAAAACAGATTATAAATGTATTCACAGATTGAAACAGTAACTTGGTCTCCAGAGTTCATCTCTATGGATCAATTTGTAATCAGTTGTATATTAATTTTCTACCTTTACAAACTTGAGATTGGATTAATGAGCTCAAACAGTAGTTTTTCTGTAAAGTCTCCTTACGGATTCTAATCAGTGGTGTGGGATTTGGAAAAAGTTCTCAAAGAAATCGTTTACAAGCCTGAGGGAAACTGGATTTTTGCACACTTGCAGTTTTTAATTTTTACGCACGAAAAAACGTTCTCGCTTCAACATCTGTTCAAACACATCAGACGTCATCATCATCTCAAATCGGCTTTAAAACAAAAGCACCACAAACATTAACAATTATCATCAGATCGAAAACACTTTTCCCAACAGAAAACTGCTGAGCATTTTATCTAATTTTCTATTGGGGTGTAAACTGGTGGGACTCTTCCTGTCGTACCTGTAGCCCATGTTGCTGGTTTTGGACAGAACCAGTGCCTGGATGAAGTCCAGGAGGGCTGCGAGAGCGCCGCCCTGCAGGAGAGGAGAGTGGACGAGCCTGAAGACGCCCGGCAGCACGGAGGAGCTGATCTTCGCCAGAGAGGATGGACAGGCTCGGGCCATGCAGGTCAGCAAGGTGACGGATACCTGAACAGAGACACGTGCACTTTACACTGTTAATATATCATTTTTCATATTATTTTCAAAGCACTTTAGGAAACAGAAAACCTCAAGGGTGATCAAGATTATATAGAAATCCAGGAAATAAAGTTCTGCTAAAGAGGTCAGAGGTCGCCTGACGTTTCTTACGCAGAAACTACAGGATGAATTTCCATTCAACCTAGAAGAAGGATCAAATATGGGTCAGGGAAGAACTTATTACATTTTGGTTTGGATCCAGATCAGGGGGCGGATTCAATTATTTAGGGCGTTTTTTCAGCATTTTAGTTGATTTCTCCGATAATTCATGATCTCGATGAAAAGAATTCAACATATTTAGAGGACTGATATCGATGAGTGTGATTTGGGGCAGCTTGATTGAACTCTGAGTCACATTCTAGTTTTAGAACGACCCCTGCATGGGGTGCAGGGGTCGTTCTAAAAAACACAATAATTCTTAGCATGAGAATTGTTGTTGATACAGATTTGGTTCAGTGTTTTTCTCCCGACCTGAGACACATGCATGTCGCCCTCATCCACCAGAGCAGGAAGTTCACTGAGAACAGGCTCCAGAGCTGCAGGTTTGATGCTGGCGGCGTGATGAGTCACCAGCGCGGTGAGACAGGCCAGAGAGCCGAGCTTCAGCGTCCGCTGGTTCTTCCTCAGAAACGACCCCAACACCGACAGGGCCTCTGGCAGGATGGACGACAAGTCCACCTGGAGCACAGGGAGGGAAGTAACTTCATTATTCCAGCTCAACGTCAAAATAAATGTCAAATGAAAAACACTTTTAAATAGCAAGCTCAACCTTTATTGGAGAAGCAGCGATGAGGGTGATGGTGCGAACTGCCGTCAGTCTTGTGATCTCATTCTTTAACCTCTCCAGAAAAATCAGCAGAACGCCCTGCAGCTCCGCCCCCAGGTGGTCGCCAAGGTGACACACCATGTGACCCATACAGGAAATAGCCCTCTCTTTCACTTCCTGGTCGATGTCTGTCGCTTGGAGCCTCTTCAGCGTCACAGAAAACACCTTGAATAAGAATAAGAAAGAATAAGAATAAGAATAAGAATAAGAATAAGAATAAGAATAAGAATAAGAACAAGAACAAGATTAGAAGAAGAAGAAGAAGAAGAAGAAGAAGAAGAAGAAGAAGAAGAAGAAGAAGAAGAAGAAGAAGAAGAAGAAGAAGAAGAAGAAAGTAGAAGAAGAAGAATAAGAGGGAGCAGGCCGGTGGAACCTGAGCCCTCGTACCTCTCTGACAAACGGTTTGGCATCGAACCCTGTGGCGGCGTTCTGTCCGTGCGGCCTCATCACCCTGACCAGCTGCTGAGTGACCAGCAGGGCCTCCGACGTGATCTTGTAGAAAGTGTCTTCTACACACGCCACCACCGGAGGCAGTAGCACCTGCAGAGAGGACAGTGGAGGCGTCACGATAAAAATAAACACAGCCGAGAGCAACCGACAGCGGAGGTCATGCTGTTTGTTTTTTTAAAACCTTGTCGTCTCCTGATTATTGACAGAAAAGGTTGAGTGAGTGTAATTTGGTTTGATTTCATTACGTCCTGGAACAAATGGACAGAACCTGCATGTGGGGCTGAAAGGCTTGAGGAGGGTGACAGAGGAGGAGGACGTGGAAGAAGGAGAGAGCATCGATCCTCATGGTGGAGGAGGTGGACTTGTCTGTCAGGGAGAAGACTATACCTGGAGTCGAGGAGGACGGAAGGAGGAAGGAGGGAGGGAGGGAGGGAGAATAATAAGAATTGAAAGAAAGAAAGTGTAATAACAGTAGAGAGTAGAGGAAAGAGAAACATTAAGATGAGTGAAGGCTCATTTATGCTGCATTTACATACGGAAAGAGATCGTTTCAAATGATGTCACTGCCCACGTACGTCCCTGAGTCCTGATCGATGGTTAAGTACCAGTTCCACCATTGTTGACATTTCAGAGAGCTACGATCCTTTCTGTATATGAATCTAACTTTGAGCATAAATGAGCCTGAAGAGCAATAATAAAAGCAGGAACAGGGAGGGATAATAGTGTGTGTGTGTGTGTGTGTGTGTGTGTGTGTGTGTGTGTGTGTGTGTGTGTGTGTGTGTGTGTGTGTGTGTGTGTGTGTGTGAGTGTGTACCTGGTATTAGAGCAGGTATGTGTTGTTCCAGGGCTCCAGGTACAGTGTGACTGAGCTCGGTGAGGAGACCGAAGCAGCCCTGTCGAGATTTAATGCTCTTCTCCTTCAGCTGCCTGTGGAGAGTCTTCACTATCAGAGGCACCTGCACACACACACACACACACACACACACACACACACACACACACACACACACACACACACACACTAGTTTTTATTTTTATATTTAGAAGTAATACGAGGAAATCTGACCTTTTAATGCAAACAGGTTATTTCGGTCAACTTTTAATTACTGACCTAGAGAACGTTAGAAAATCTAAAAAATCCGTCTTCGTTTCACGCAACGTAATGTTGTTATAATGTGTTTTTAATATATTTTAGAATCCTCAAACTTTCCAGTTATTTCCAGGCTCATGTGAAATTATTAAGTCAACTAGTGGAGTCACCCTCTGCTGGTTGTTCAAGAGAATACAGGTATCAGCCACTTCTGCATTGGCTTCACTTTCCGGAGTTTCCGTCCATTTTTACTTCGAGTCAACCAATGAGTTCTGGTCCAACATGTCTCTGCTTTTAACCTTTGACATCCTATGAATGTACGTTATTGAATCAGCGCTGGTCGTGAATCGTTCTCTACCTGCTCCTTCAGCACAGCGACCGCCGGCTCCTCCTCCTGCTCCTTACTCGACCCTGGGTCTGAGGAGGCCCTGACGAGGCCGCGGTGACTCGATCCCACTCGCGTTTGTCTCAGCAGCGTTGAAAAGGCAGCGAAGACGTCCGCCCTCACGTTCTCCTCACGCTCCTTGAAGCGGGCGAGCAGAGCCGGGCAGACGGAGGAGTAGAAGGAGAGGAGGAGGTCCCGGCGCGAGCTGATCAGCGCCTCCAGACACTTGATGGAGGAGCGTCGCACCTTCCAGCTCATGTCGTCGTCGTCGCTGTACTCGTCGTCTGATTCTGGACGAAGCCACGACATGAAACAATACTCTTAATAATATTAATAACTACAAAACTAGATAAACATAACACAACGAATTTCCTATTCTAATTTCAGCGCAACAAATGTTCAGCTTATTTTAAATAAAAGGAGAAACACTTCGTCACTCTGAACAAATGCATTATGGGTACTAATAATAGACATGTTGACTGCAGTATGAGACTGACTCCTGATTGGTCGAGTGTGTGTGTGTGGGCGGCTCCACTTCACGAAGGGAACAGAAAACAGATGTTTTCACACAGACCTTCGTCGAGTCCGTCCTCGATGTCCATGCTGTCTTCCTCGTCCTGCTCATCGTCGTCATAGTTGTAGTTTGGGTCAAAGGTCATGAACTGAAGACAGAGCTTAGTCACCGTGGCAACGTGGGGGGACATCTCCTTTGGACACCTGGAGATCAGGGGACACAGTTCAGGCAATAGAGAGGGAAACAAGGGTGTGTGTGTGTGTGTGTGTGAGTGTGTGTGTGTGTGTGTGTGTGTGTGTGTGTGTGTGTGTGTGTGTGTGTGTGTGTGTGTGTGTGTGTGTGTGTGTGTGTGTGTGTGTACCTGCGTAGAAAGGCTTCGAAGGCCTGGAAACAATACTCTCTCAGCTCGTCATCCTCATCACCGGTGAACTTAACAACCATAGGGATCAGTTTCTCTAAATGTTCGCCTGAAGAGCAAACACACACACACACACACACACACACAGACACACACACACACACACACACACACACACACACACACACACACACAATATCCAGTGTATTTAGTTTATTTATGTATTTAAGTTTCCAGTAAACATGAGTATGACCTGTTAAACTGATGTTCTCTCACATGCAGGAACACGTCTCACCGACTCGATGGCCGCCCTGGCGACTGATGGTTGCCAGGCACTGGATGTACGTCCTGGTCACCGAGGTGGGCGGAGCCTTGTTCAGCTCCGTCAGCAGGTGTTCTGTGAGCTGGGAGAAGAGGGCGGGGCTGCAGCAGGGCACCAGGTGACCCAGAGCCAAGATGGAGCGCTTCCTGACCGCCATCCTGGGACTGGTCAACTGACGACGGGTAACGAAGGAGTTAAAGGAAGGGAGGTGGAAGGAGCGAGCGAGAGATGAATGACAAAATAAAATAAACAAGACAAAAATAATTTTATGAAATAACAACTGAGGAAAAACCTAAAGACATAGACGATCAGAAGTGTTTGATTATTACAAATAAGAACACGTGGATTCCAGATCATGCTTGAAATGTAAATATGTTAGATAATAAATTATTACAGGTGATGATCAAAATGGGGATTTATTTCCCTCTTAAAATCGGTATCAGCATTATCTGAAAAAAATCCATTATCAGTCAGACTCTTAATTACCTCTGTACCTCTCAAATGTTATCATTGCTGTTAGTAGTAAACCTTGTTCACATATTTTGAAGTTGCAGTCTGAGTGTTTCTTACCTGAGGGAGGAGGCTGGACAGAAGAGAGCTGTGAAAACTGACCAGAGCACCACTCAGCCTGGAGGAAGAATAAAAACACAACTTTCTATCGACTCTGACACAGAAAACTCTAATATTTATTTCTGTTTTATTTGAAGGCAATAAAAGAAGACAGAATGCAGAGGATCTAGATTATATACACCTTTCACTGAAGTGGTTTGTAAAGAAATTGAGCAAGTAGAAAAACCGTTTGTACATAAATATAAAGACACGTTGTGATGTGCAGGTGACACAATGTGCAAAAAGTTATTTTCCGTTAGAAATAGAGCAAATGGTATAAGTAGAGTGGCGAGAAAAAAACCAGAGCAGTATTTTATTTTTCATTTCTAATGGTGTCGAGTCTGACTGAACTAAGGACCTGCAGAAGTTTTCCCAATGAGATGCTCTGAATAATTAAAAAGACGGACTGATGATCTCCGGCTGTTACCATGAAGAAAGTGTTTAATGGTTACCTTCCCAACATGTCCGACAGGATGTCCAGAGCCTCTAGCTGAACCGACACGTCTTCCTGTTTCCCCATGGCCCCGATCAGCTGGGAGGTGATCTTCTTACAAACACTGGTCGTCAGAGTCAAACCTGGAAACACACGCAACAAGAAGCCGGAGGCTGATTTAAAAAGTTAAGTGATGGATAAAATGTTGGTTTGTGAATTGAAACAGCCAGATGGAGGCCTGAGAGGATTGTGATTGGTCGGTTTGAGCCCTCACCTGACGACGACAGCGGCAGCTCGGCGATCACCGTCTTCAGTCCCATGCTGGAAATGTCTCTGAGCTGCTCCTTGTCCGACAACATGTTGGAACACAGAGTGTCCACCATCGTCTCCACCTGAGGCTCCTTCACTTTACTCACCAGAGGGGCCAGGCTGAAAACCAAACGCACCTATAATGAACTTCATTTATCACTTGTTGGAATAGAAAATAAAGCATTTAAGTCACAATAAATGTAAATCAATTTTTACCATTTCACTGCCAGGTTCTGCACCTCTCCGTTCTTGTCCTCCAGCAGTTTGAGCAGCATCGTCACCACCTTCCTCTCGCTGTCCTCGTCCAGTTTGATGCTGTCCTTCTGCAGCTCCAGCATCAGGTCGTTAGTGGCCATGAACACACACACACACACACACACACACGCACACACACACACACGCACACACACACACACACACGCACACGCACACGCGCACACACACACACACACACACACACACGCACACACACACACGCACACACACACACACACACACACACACACACACACACACACACACACACACACACACACACACACACACACACACACACACACACAGAGGGATGGATGAGTTGAGACTAAACAGATTTCCCATCTGAAAAATTACATTTATGTTAATGTGACAATTAAACGTCCGACTGCACAAACACAAGTGTTAAATAGAAACAATCAGGATAATGATGATAATAATAACAATAACTTTATTTATACAGCACTTTTTCTAAACAAGGCTCCAAAGTGCTTCACAAAATACATGGTAAAATAAATAAATAAAAACAATAAAGGTCAATCTGACTGGCTACTGGCTTGTATGGCAGTATTATGAAAGATGTGGTCACTCAGCAGATCAGACATCGTCACCTCTGTCTTTATAAACTCAACTTACTGTCACAGGCAACAGAGTTAAAAACTGTCCCATTTAAGAAACTACATACAATTTAGTTGCAAGTAAAAGTACGAGTAAAAGTACCACAACACAGTGGAACTACAAATCACATGCTTTTTAGCAGTGATTTAAAGTCATAGTGAGTAATAAGGTCAGATGAAGAGACTGTGGCATGGAAATACTAATAATTGATAATGGAATGAATGAAACAGTTGCAAATTGATTTTCCTTAATAAAAATATATATTTGAAATGAAAGAAATGTGTTTTTTGTGATGAAATGACCGAAACACAAATGGCTGTCAAATAATCTGCAGAATAATAGATTATAAAACGAATTCATTAGTTGCATCATGGAATCAACAGAGATAAAATAGAAGATATAGAAGATATAGAAATTTAAAAAATTGTGAAAGTTTTCTTTGTGGTAAAATGACAGAAACATAAAGTAGTATAAAAATAAATAAAGGAAAAAGTAAGTATGAGTTATTTGTAGTAAAATGACAACAGGGGTGATGAAAGGAGTCAGGAGTAAAAAGTGTCATCTCACTGTCAGACACACACACACACACACACACACACACACACACACACACACACACACACACACACACACACACACACAGTGTCTTACCTAAAGTCTTTGTCAGTTGACGTCATTTTCTCCAACAGGTTGGAGACGTGATAAGAAACATTCGACATCTTCGAAGTTTTTCTGTTTTATAATAATAAATAAAACTAAATCAAAGTGGAGCAACAGATTCAAGCTGACAACATGGCGACAGAGTGCAGGGTTCAGAGGCAGGGGACAGAGGATCAGTGCCCGGGGAGAGGAACCTGATACCGGGAGAGTCCAGACAAAAATAGACGGATAGGGAGGTTCGGGTCAATGGCGCCACCGTGTGGACGTAAACAGGGAGGGGGGGGGGTGGATTTTAACAAACAGGAGGAAGATAAAAACATCCAAAAATAATGGAGGTCAGTTTGCTTCAAAAGTTGCATAAATCACATGAAATACGTGCTGACATCATCCAGTGAGATTTACACTTTCCAATGATATGATTTTCTCTCTTGTCCACAGTGAATAAATGTCCCTCAATCCACTTTGAAATCATAGGAATAAAAGATGCTTCAGAACTTGGCTGAGAGTTTGAAAGTTTTCTTCAGTATCACCGGGATCTCGAGACAGTTCCATGTGAACATTGCTAATTGGAACTCCGAACAGGGAATTCAGCATAGATGTAGTGGTGCCAGTGTCAAAATAAAAGCAAATACGGTCTCGAATCAAGGTTCAAAAGGGTAAAATCAGCTGAGATCAGGTTTTCATTTCCACACAAAAATCCAAATTTACATTAATAAACCACAGACTGGTCAAATAAGAATAAAACGATGGAACATGAGCAGAGACAAACGTGCAACCCACAATAAAAACAATTATTATGGGATGAGATTTAATGTTTATCCTCTTTGCTTAATATTAAGGAACATTTATACACCGACATGTTAAGGTTTTGTGGACGACAACAATAGTAATAAGTAGTTATGTTGTTATTTATTGGAAGTGTGGTCCCTCTTTGATTAATTTAGTAAAAAAAAAGAAAATAATAACAACAATAAACAAATATATATATATGAATATCAATCACCTGTCAAAAAGAAAAAGTTAAACATTGAAAACGTTTTATTTGATTTTTTCTAAGCTAAAATAAAACGTTGGTAGGTGGGAACCTTTGTTCGTCGTGTCTCGTTTCCTCCGGTGGGATCAGTCGTGGGACCGGGGATCTGCACTTGTTGCCACGTCGGACGCACCGGGCGGTGAAGCTCAGCTCGTCTCGTTCAGGACTCAACACACTGGTGTTCGGTGTTTCCTGCGCAGACATGGTGAGTTTAACCTCCTTGGACCCGAGCTAACGGCCGTTCGACGTCTCCCGCGGACGTGACAGGGAAGCTAGCCTGTTAGCGGACATGCTAACCGCGGAGGGCTAACCACCAGAGTTACACTGCAATCTCCTGTGTGTGTTTAATCCTGATGTGTGTGTTTAATCCTGATGTGTGTGTTTGTGGTTTTCCAGGTTTCTGTCATCAACACGGTGGACACGTCGCACGAGGACATGATCGTAAGTTGTGTTTCCGGGGAATGAGGCTAACGTTAGCTTGTTGCTACATGGGCAGGTTTCATTAAGTGCACGTAGATGCTAACAGTAGCACAGAGGTATTGTAACAAGTCTTCACGTTGCTTGTTGGTCATTTTACATCAGGACGATATGAGCTGATTGGTTTTGTCCATTTGTTATTAAAACAGTTGAGCTAACGATTAGCTACGTTTTTCAAAATAAAAGTCCAATTATTGTGTGTAGTCTTTCTATGAGATTTGATGCTTTTATTCTTTGTAACTGTCCCGTTTTTGTGTAGATATGAACTGATCAGACAAAACAACACATCCGACTGAGTCTCTATAGACATACACGACATTTATTAGAACAAATGTATAATCGATCATCTTTGAATTGATCAGGATTGTAATGAAATCACGAGTTGCCACTGTAATGTGAATGAGTTGATATTTATGTCGTCTCTTGTGTTTGTGGGATAAACAAATATATAATTGTTCCTTTTATTATAAACGTCCATTTGCCTTGTTTCTTCAGAATGAATTCCGGTGTTGACGTCTGCTTGTGTTCAGGAATAACGATGAATCAAACAAATCACAACCTTGATTCTGTTCATGTTACTTATGATGTTGTCAGTGTTGCTGTCAATATAAAAGTATTTGGTTAAGGTTGAATAATTGATACGATTGATAATTGATGTGTTTATAATGACACTTCATTAAGTGATGAAGGAGAACCTGCAGCTCGCTTGAGTTAAAGAGGCAGAAGTTTAAAGGAGCTCAAAGAGAGTAAACGTTGTTCTTAGTTTCATCAGGACGACACAAACACCACTTTAGACGATTCATCATGTTGCTAGATGTGAAACTCAGTGGCCACTGAATTAGCCAAACATCAGCTCATTTGTTTCTCTGTGTTTCAGCACGATGCCCAGATGGATTACTACGGCACTCGACTGGCCACCTGTTCGTCTGATCGCACCGTGAAGATCTTCGATGTCAGAAACGGAGGTCAGATACTGGTGGCAGACCTCAGAGGGTAAGAAACCGAAGTTTGACAACTGATCTGGGAAACTGAATCTGAAAATGTCCCTTTTTTTAATTTAATTAATTTCCACTACAAATGTTCTTGAATCTGTGACACTGGATCCACATGTAAGATGTTCTCTCCTGTATATTTGACATCCTAAGTTTCACATGGAGGATTTTGAACTGAGTTTGAGTACGTCTCTGTGTTTCTGTTGCAGCCACGAGGGTCCCGTGTGGCAGGTAGCGTGGGCTCACCCGATGTTTGGCAACATCCTGGCGTCCTGTTCCTACGACCGCAAAGTCATCGTCTGGAAGGAGGAGAACGGAGCCTGGGACAAGATGTACGAATACACCGGACATGAGTCATCAGGTCAGTAGATCTCCGGGTGAAATAACATCGCACCTGAGCTCTTTGTGTCTCAGTGCTCTTTTCCTATAGAGTTTAAACTTTGTTTCTTCTTGCTGATTTCCCCTGGAAAGATGCAGGATTTCATTGAGTTTATCTTTCACTTCTCGTGTGTTTCCTTCCTTTGGAAACAGAGACTCAGGGATTTTGTCAGTAACATAGTGTCGGTGCTGACCGGTGAATTAGACTCGTCAACAAAAGATAAAGTAAATTCTAACCGTTGTGTCGTTCTCTTGAGACCTTTGTCCTCTTCCTAACTCCACTTGTGTGTCTGCAGTGAACTCTGTCTGCTGGGGTCCCTATGAATTCGGTCTTATCTTGGCCTGCGGCAGCTCAGACGGAGCCATTTCCCTCCTCACATTTACTGGAGATCAGCAGTGGGACGTCAAGAAGATCAGCAACGCACACACTGTGAGTCTGTCACACACTTTTCAGTAATGCCCAACTTTAATTTAATCATTGCATGTAATGAAATGTAGTGTTAAATGTTTAAATTCTCTATATATGCTGTTTTTCAGTGCTCCGCTCCTTGTTCCTGATTTATCTGCAGTCTATTTTTCTATCCCATTTGCTTTGACGTCTCTTTATGAACTGGGTTGTAATCCTCCTGCAGATCGGCTGTAACGCAGTGAGCTGGGCTCCTGCTGTGGTTCCAGGCAGCCTCATCGATCAGCCGTCAGGACAGAAACCAAACTACGTCAAACGCTTTGTCTCCGGAGGCTGCGACAACCTGGTCAAACTCTGGAAGTATGTTCGTGTTTAGTGAGCTGTTCAAGACGCATGTTTTTAGTGACTTGAGACAATCGTAGAGTTGCAGAGTCACACGTTCTGTGCTGAATGTGCATTCGATATTGAATTTCAGGGTTTTTAAAGAAGCTTGTTTGGTAGAATGGAGGGTGGATGAAGAAGACACTGAAGAGATTTGAGTTGTCTTTGTTATCTTTGTATTTTTAATGAAATTTAACTTTCACTGTTTTCTTTTTACTCTGTGTCCTCGCCTGCAGAGAGGAGGACGGTCAGTGGAAGGAGGACCAGAAGCTGGAGGCCCACAGCGATTGGGTGAGAGACGTGGGCTGGGCTCCATCTATTGGACTTCCCACCAGCACCATCGCAAGTTGTTCCCAGGTGAGATTTTTATCCCCCCTCCACTTAAATATTTATTGGCAAAGATGTGTATCATTAAACACTGATGGTGGCTGCAAAACAAAGCAAAGGAACAGTTTGAAAGATGAATTTGTATCCCTCCATCAGTCCAACTGTTTGATGTATTTAATTATAGTTCTGTCCCAACGTCACCATTGTCCTTTTTTAATTTTTATCTCATCTGGGCTTCTTGTCAGAGATTTCCTACTTAGGTTACCTTCCTCAGGTTATTTATAACAAATTAAGTCTTGGATCCTCTTTCAGGTGTTCAGTCGATGTGAATTTATTCGATTGTACCACTAGGTGGACCCAGAGATGACGTCCAGTTCAGTCTAAATCCTGATTTACAAACCATCACTGGACGTGTCATCATAAACAGGCTGATTAATCTTTATTGCCCCTGAGGCAGAGTGAGAGAAAAGCTTTATTTACAGCTACTTAGAAACCAACGGCGTCTCCTCCACTGCATGAGACACGTTCACTGTTCCCTTTGTACCGTCCCCCAGGACGGACGCGTGTTCATCTGGACCTGTGACGACCCGGCAGGAAACACCTGGACGACCAAACTGCTCCATAAGTTCAACGATGTGGTCTGGCACGTCAGCTGGTCCATCACTGGGAACATCCTGGCTGTTTCTGGAGGAGACAACAAGGTAGTTTCTATAAAGTCGTAGAGATTTTTACCCATAATGTAATAATTCAGATTCATTGTGTGGAAAGTGATCTTTTCCCGACCTGTACTTTTGTAGGTGACGTTGTGGAAGGAGTCGATGGACGGTCAGTGGGCCTGTATCAGCGACGTCAGCAAGGGGCAGGGCGCCGTCTCCACCATCACAGACACACAACAGAACGAGCAGTGACACACACACACAACAACAACAGTAATCAACATGTCAGACATTTAAACAAACAACAAAACGTCCACAGCCATTGAGCGAAGTTTTTAAGGCTTCAGAATGAGCTGGATGCCTTTTTGCCCGTTTCTAAACTTTATCAGAAAGAAGAGAAACCACCGTTGAACCAATGTTTGTTTGTTTCTTTTCCTTTTGATGATGTTTTGGATGACTGATGATAATTACCTGAAGATTTGTATCAGATGCACATTACTTTAAAATCCATTCTACCCCCGCCCGCCTTCTCATCCCACGATGCTCTGCTCCTGAAACATTCCACCTCCATCGGCGGAGAACAAAAACCACCGAGAGGATCCCAGCATCCTCGGCAGCAGCTGTCCATCGACTTTCATTATGTGTGTTTGCCATTTAATCCACACCCAGAAAACAACCAAATCTTTGCTCTGCTGTTCAACTGTAAAATGTATTTGGTGAAAAACCAGATTCACTTCTGAGGCTGAAAACAGATTCTCACGTTCACACAGTGAGACAATTCTGCCTGGTTTCTACGTGAGAAAAACTCAAACCTAAACTCCAGAGAATAAATAAAATCAATTATCAAGTGAACTGTTGACGAGTTCAGATTCTTTTCATCACGTGCCAGAGGTTGATTGACAGGAATCAGGTCGTCAACAGGTGTTCAAGTAAAACAAGTTCCGCCTTAATTCCTCAGCCACGACACTGCTACGGCAACCATACCTGAATACATCAACATGTTGCCATGACGACCACGAATGGAACTTTTTTTTCTTTCATTTTTGAAATCAGAAACCAGTGATGTTTTTTTGGCTTCATATTTGATGTAATTAAATAACTTTAATGTTAAAACACGGTCTTGTTTCTTTTCTGTTGCGTCAGTCGTGATGTCAAACATCAAACTGCAGAGTTAAGATAAGAGACTTCAGGAGAAATCTTCACCCTCGGCTCTGAACGTCAGGACTCTACGGGATGAAGACCTGCAACTTCCGGTCTGTAACAAGCAAAGCTCCGTTACAACAGAGTCAAACGCTGGAGTGCTTTTACTTTGAAAGGGGTTCAGGAAGTGTTGTCAATCCGTTTGTGACACAGACAGATGAACATTGTGGTTCACAGCAGAATAAACAGAACATGAGCTTTCACCTGAGTTTCAATGTTTATCTGATGAATTCATGTCACAAACATAAATTCATCAGATAAACATTGTGGATCAGCTGGTTCTTGTTTCTATGGTAATGAAGAGAAACTTTATTTATTATTATTCTATAAAAGATATTTCATCAGTTAAATTAACTCTCCCCCCCACACACACACACACACACAATCACACACAGAGTCAGGTGATTTCCAGTAACTACAGAGAGGAGGAGGAGGAGCCAGTGTCAGACTTGTTCTAACAAGAAGGAGCAGACGGAGGAGACGTGAAGTCTGAGGCTGGTGAGTGTTCAGCAACATTTATATTATTTACAGAGGTGGGAAGTAACGAAGTACAAATTTCTGTACTTTCTACTTATTATATTCTCAAAACTGACTCGTTACTTGAGCAGCGGAGGTTGGAGCAACGCGCGTGCCCCCTGCCTCGGGAGATGCGCAGGCGTTTTTGCCGTCGGGGGCAGCGCTAGGCCCTAAGCGTCCGGAGGTTGGTCGGGCTGCCTTGGTCGACCGGGGTCGAGCAGGCTGTACCGGAAATGATCCCTCCGCAGGTTCCCCTTCAGAAACTTTGTGAAGAGTTTTACTTCCTCTAGATCAGGGGTCACCAACCTTTTTGAAACTGAGAGCTACTTCAAAAGGTACTGAGTAGTACGAAGGGCTACTTGTTTGATACAAACTTCCTGAATAACAAAGTTGCACAGATCACCTTTTAATAATAATAATAATATATGTGAAGAGACTGTCTGATCACGTAAATGTTAATTATTCCTCACAATAATTATTAACAATGATTTCCACAACAATGATGGTAGGAAACAGATATATTAAAACATGCAACATTTATTTCTGTTAATCTGTTTCAACATTTGAAAGTCAGAGGTATCACATCTCTGATATTTTTGTAAATATCTTTCTTGACAGTTTTGTATGAATAAGCACATTTGTAGCATTTTGTTCAAAATCACACCTGTTATATTTTCTACAATTTTTTAGGAAATCATTAACTTAACTATCTTCAAATCATGTCTCGTTTGTACTAACCACTACCATTGTAACATTTTTGAACAAATCATGAACTCTGTCCCATGTTTATACAAATTATCAGTTATGTAAGAATCTACTCTTTCACATTTTTAAATGAATCCTATTACATTAGTACTAATCACCAAATCTGTAGCATTTTTAACAAATCATAAAATCTGTTACACTTTTTGAACAAATTATTTTTCACATTTTTGTGCAATATTTGAGTTTAATGTCATTT
The DNA here is from genome assembly GCF_022539355.2 of Hippoglossus stenolepis. Taxonomy (NCBI): domain Eukaryota; kingdom Metazoa; phylum Chordata; class Actinopteri; order Pleuronectiformes; family Pleuronectidae; genus Hippoglossus; species Hippoglossus stenolepis. The sequence goes on from NC_061485.1 coordinate 2,507,013, forward strand.
CAATGAAAACACGTTATCTCTTTCTTTGTCTGTAGATGTCTCTTAGTGGGAAGCCTGGCATTGTATCCTGTTCACCAATGTACTGTAATCTGGTGTATAATTTGACACTGCAACTCTGAGTGAGTCTTGTAGATGTGCATCAGTAAGGCGTGTTCTGTGTTTGTTCTTGATGAAGTTCACGTTAGAAAAGGCTGATTCACAGAGATAGGTTGAACCAAAAAGGCAGGCAACTTTCATAGCTGCTGTCCTCTTCAACATTGCAGAGTGTTACCTCTTAATAGATCGTTGAACATAGGTCTAGGCATGCATGTCATTTTTGAAATGAAGACTGAGTGATCAAGTAACTTTCTCAATCTTGTCATGACTTTCAAGTCAATTGTCATTAAACTGTAGAGTTCAAAATTACTTACACTCATCAGACTTCACCTTGCAGCTCACAGTTCAAATGGTTCAGTTTCCCAGTGATGTCCGTTAAAAATGCAAGGTCAATTATCCACTCAGTGCCCTCGAGCAGCGAGGCGTCTTCCCCTTTCGATTGCATGAACTGTTTGATTTCACCCAAAAGTGACAAAAAACACTGCAAAATTCGTCCCCTGCTGAGCCATCGGATTTCTGTGTGTAGTAACAGGTCACCATATTCAGCTGACAGCTCCTCCAATAGCACCTTGAATGTCCTGTGTTGTTTGGCTTTGGAGTGGATGCCATTTATGATCTTCACGACAGGAGTCGTCACATGATCAAAGCCGGTTACTTTTGCACATAGCGCCTGCTGGTGAATGATGCAGTGGTAATGTAGAAATGTTGGGAAGTTTGGGTCACCTTTGCATTGCGCAATGAAGCCTGCATGCCGGCCCGTCATGGCGGGAGCCCCGTCTGTTGTCACCGACACCAGCTTTTCTAATGGTACCTTTTTCTCCACGAAGAACCTCTTCACCGCGTTGTAAATGTCAATTCCCCTCGTTGTTGTCTTCAGGGACAGAAGTGTCAGGACTTCTTCTTTTGTGGAGAAATCATCAAACACCATTCGGATAAACATCATCAGCTGAGCTGTACTGGTGTTGTCCACGGACTCGTCACACTGGATGCTAAACCACCTGCACTTAACCAGATCCCGGTCCAGTTGCTCTATCAAGTTTTCAGACATAGCCGACACTCTTCTAACCATCGTACTTGCCCCCAGTTGGACATCGGAGAGAGCGGAGATGGCATCAGGACCATTCTTCTCGTCTTTGAACACAGTGTTTGCAACTATCATCATTGCTTCTTTCAAGACCTCCCCGTCCGAAAAGGCTTTCTTGTTCTTTATCAAACAATGTGCAGCTCTAAACGAAGCTTCAGTTGCTTTTTGTGATTGTATCACCGGCCTCGTGAAAAAAGACTGTCGTTTGCCCAAAGCTGCCTTTAAGTCACGGGGCTTTTTCTGTCCGTAGTGCGCTGCCAGGTGGGTAGTTAGCATGGAAGCTTTTGTGACACGTACTGAAGTGTCTCTCCACATTGTGCCGCTTTGCCGTCGCAACAGTTGCCCCACAAATGAGACACACACATTTTTCTTTCACTGTCGTAAAAAATAACTCTTCCTCCCAATCATTATGAAAATAGTATATTTTCTTTCGCTTTTCTTCATGTTTTCTTTAGTTTGGGGGGTAAAAAACACATCTAGCTCGCCATCGTTGCTGCTCCCGCTAGCTTGTCTCAGCATAGAGTGAGATGGCGGTTTGACTTTTTTTTTTATTTCAAATTTCAGTTTTTCTTTTTTTTCTTTTTTTTTCTTTTTCTTTTTTTAATTTAGAGCATGCCTTGCGGGCGACTCGCAGGGTCCCTGCGGGCGACCAGGTGCCCACGGGCAGCGTGTTGGCTACCTCTGCTCTAGATAGTGAGTTTGATCGACTTCTCGGCGCTCCGCCAGGGCCGTGACCAACTCTGGCAGGGCCGATCCGAGGACCTCACTAAACCATCCAATGGGGAGTAGCGATGTGTGTACAAAGGGCAGGGACGTAATCAACAGGAGCAGATTCCCCATCCATTTATTCCCTTTAGAATTATCCAGGTGCTCCTGCAGGAGCTCGGTTCAGTCTTTATTATTCTGTCTGAATTTGGCAGCAAAACTAGACTGTGTCCAGAGAGTTTTCTCTTAGCACTGTGCAGGTTGTTACAAAAGAGGGAAACTATCCTATTTGTGTGCCTAGGACTTGTTTCCTTTTGCTGAGTTATCATAAGGGGCATTGTGTATCACTGCTACTACTGATTAGAAAGTGAAAGGTCCATGTTTAGTGATATTTACAGAATTGTTTAGTGGTTATACTGTGGTCTATTAGTGTTCTGAGGCAGACACAAGAGCCACTTGTTTATTCTGTTGTGTTGGTTCTTTGTTGTCCCCTGAAGTTCAGATGCACTAGTCCATTACTATTTGAACCTCAGCATCTGGGGCTCAAAATGTGTCAAATTATACAGTATATGTATATTTTTGTTAGAATTTTTCAGTCAGTTGAAATAAAACCTGAAGAGAACAGTTTTGGGTTGGTTTGTGTCTGTATAGACTATAAAAATCACTTTGCATTTTTAATTTTGGTAGTTGTACTTTTACTTTTGATACTTAAGTACATTTACTTACATTACATTTACATTTACTTACATTACATTACATTACATTTACAGAAGTCATTTTCTGACGGGTGACTTTAACTTTTACCGGAGTCACTTTCAGGTAAGATATCTGTACTTTTACTCAAGTATGGCTTTCAAGTACTTTATACACCACTGATTATTTATTATTATTATTGTCTGTAATAGATATTTCATGAGTTAAGTTACAAACAGCAGTTTTAATTTTAACACACACTTACACACACGTTTGTAGTTTGATGTTAGTGAGGACACTCATTGGCATAATTCCTTCCCTAGCCCCTAAACCTAACCATCCAAACTAAATGACTAAACCTGAACCTAACCTCAACCTAATTCTAACTCTAACCCTAAAACCAAGTCTTAACCCCCAAACGGTCCATTAAAGGGGGGGGGGGGGTCACAAAGTGAGGACCAGTCAAAAGGTCCTCACTCCACAGGTTGTAGGCTCAAACTGGTCCTCACAAAGAAGCTGTACAAGAACACACACACACTCACTCACACACACTTTTTCTACTCGTGGACTTTAGAGAGAAGAAGATTCAGGATGAACTTCTGTCAGTCAATCAACAGTTTGACTCAACGCTGTGATTGGCTGAGTCCAACACATTAAACCTACAACTGTCTCAGGTTACCGTGACAACAGGGACACAGTGTAGGAGGGTTGACTCTGTTATATTTGAAGAAACGTACCTGGCTTCATTGTGTGTGTTTGAGCTCACAGTGTTTTTCCTCTCAGACTGAAGATGAGTGGTTATGAGGAGGAAGAGGAGGACAGAGCAGAGTCTCCAGGGTCCAGCTGTGTGTCTCTGAAGAGTGACCAGTCCAAAGGACGTCTTCCTCCAGACTTCAGTAATGAACCTGGACCCTCACACACAAAGTAAGAGACCTGCTACAAACATGTGAACCTCCAAACTGAATCCTCAGAGAATGAACCAGTGAATGATGTGTTCTGAATAAAAACATGTTTGTGTTTGCAGAGGTCAGGACCACAGACTGAGAGCAGAGTCTCCAGGGTTCAGCTGTGTGTCTCTGAAGAGTGACCGGTCCATGAGAGATCCTCTAAACTTCAGTAATGAACCTGGACCCTCACACACAGAGTAAGAGACTGTTTCTACTGTGACCTGCTCTGAAGAGGATTTAGTTTCCTCTAGTGTGGCCCCTGCATTAGGACACAGCTTCATTGAAGTTGGTGACTAATCTCTCAGAATCACTCAAAGAGCTCAGACCTCCACCAAGAACCAACACGCTCCTTATGAAACCACTTTGAGATTCACTAGAGACTCATTTTGATTTGGATCTGCACCAAATTCCACACACTGGTAAACATCAGTCCTCTGAACATGTCTGTGAAAGAGGAACCCCCCGATCTGGTTCACAGACCACAACCTTCCACCAAGTTTACTGGTAATCTGTCGTTTTTTATAATCCCACTAACGAACCAACCAACACACAAACATACTGGGTGAAAACAAAACCTCCTTGACAGAAGTAATGACAACCTGTGACTGTGACATGTGAGTTATCAGGAAATGTCTTCACAGAGAGAGGAAGAGGAGTCATGTTTCTGAGGAGGAGCAGTCGTCCTGCTGTGCTTCGTGTCAGGACGTCCTGAAGGATCCAGTCTCCACCAGCTGTGGACACTGGTTCTGCAGACAGTGCATCACCTCATACTGGGACCAGTCTGGTTCTTCAGGAGACTCCTCCTGTCCCCAGTGTGGACAAAGATCCAGAACAGGAGCTGGAGCTCAGACAGCCGGTCAGAGCAGCACTGTACATGTGTCTGCTGATGTCTTCACTTCTGACAACAGCACATGTGGTTTTATTTTGTTCCTTCATACAGCATCAACATTTAACATCGTTATAAAAGCACAAAGTTAAAAAGCTTTTATTTTCTGTAGTTTTTCTGTATCTGATGAAAACAATCAGCAGATTCTCAGATTCTCTGTCTCTGACATTGTTTCTTGTCTTTCAGCAGATCGTGGTCTGCAGGAGGTTTTAGATGAACATAAGCTCAGTGTGAGGAGGAGATGTGAACATGTGACTGAAGGAACTGATGAAACAGGAAGTAGAACCCTCCTCAACAGGATCTACACTGAGCTCTACATCACAGAGGGACAGAGTGAAGAGGTTAATACTCAACATGAGGTGAGGCAGCTTGAGACGGCTTCCAAGATGAAGAGCCTCCACGACGCTCCCATCAAGTGCCACGACATCTTTAAAGCCTCAACTGACCAGCAGAGCAGCATCAGAGTCGTCCTGACCAACGGCGTCGCTGGCGTTGGAAAAACCTTCTCGGTGCAGAAGTTCACTCTGGACTGGGCAGAGGGTTTAGAAAACCAAGATGTGGGTCTGCTGACTGTGCTTTGTTCAGGGCTGAACCTGGTGAAGGACCAGCAGCACAGTCTTCTCACGCTGCTCCGTGTTTTCCATCCAGCGTTACAGAAGCTCACGGCAGAGACGCCGCTGTCTGTAAACCTTTGTTCATCTTTGACGGCCTGGATGAAAGCAGACTTTCTCTGGACTTCAACCAGAGGGAGCTTGTGTCTGATGTCACACAGAGGTCATCAGTCAACGTGCTGCTGACAAACCTCATCCGGGGAATCTGCTTCCTCGGCTCTCGCCTGGATAACCTCCAGACCTGCGGCGGCCAATCAGATCCCTCCTACATGTGTTGACAGGGTCACAGAAGTACAAGGCTTCACTGAGGCCCAGAAGGAGGAGTACTTCAGGAGGAGATTCAGTGATGAAGAGCTGTGCAGCAGAATCATCTCACACATCAAGACGTCCAGGAGCCTCCACATCATGTGTCAAATCCCAGTCTTCTGCTGGATCAGTGCTACAGTTCTGGAGCACATGTTGACCACAGACCAGAGAGGAGAGCTGCCCAAGACCCTGACTGACCTGTACTCACACTTCCTGCTGGTTCAGACAAAGAGGAAGAACAACAAGTACGGTGAGGGACATGAGACGACTCCACAGCAGCTGACGGAGGCTGACAGGGACGTTCTCCTGAAGCTGGGAGGCTGGCACTTAAACAACTGGAGGAAGGAAACATCATGTTCTACCAAGAAGACCTGGAGCGGTGTGGTCTTAATGTCACAGAGGCCTCGGTGTACTCAGGAGTTTGTACTGAGATCTTCAGAAGAGAGTGTGTGATCTTCCAGAAATCAGTCTACTGCTTTGTTCATCTGAGCGTTCAGGAGTTTCTGGCTGCAGTCTACATGTTCCACTGTTACACCACGAGGAACACAGAAGAACTCAACAACTTCTTGGGAACATATGTGGACACAGACAGTGCCTCCTCCCTGAATGACCTCCTGAAGAGAACCATGAAGAAATCCCTCACCAGTACAAATGGACATCTGGACCTGTTTGTTCGCTTCCTTCACGGCCTCAGTCTGGAGTCCAACCAGAGAGTCTTAGGAGGCCTGCTGGGTCGGACAGGGAACAATCCAAAGATCATCCAGAGAGTCATCAACAACCTGAAGGAGATGGAGAGTGATGACATTTCTCCTGACAGAAGCATCAACATCTTCCACTGTCTGACTGAGATGAACGACCACTCAGTTCATCAGCAGATGCAACAGTTCCTGACGTCAGAGAACAAATCAAAGGAGAAACTCTCTGAGATCCACTGCTCAGCTCTGGCCTACATGCTGCAGATGTCAGAGGAGGTTCTGGATGAGTTGGACCTGAAGAAGTTCAACACATCAGACCAGGGTCGACGGAGACTGATCCCAGCTGTGAGGAACTGCAGGAAGGCTCTGTGAGTCCAGACATGATCAATAACATGTTCAATCAGTGGAGATGAGTCGTTCTTCAAATACACTCAGTGTTAAATGGTTCTCATTGTTTGGGGCAGCATGGTGTTGCAGTGGTCAACACTGTTAGTGCAGCCTTTCTGTGAGGAGGAGGTTCTCTGGTGTCTGCAGGTTTTGGTTCTGTAAACCAGCATGAGATGGAGTTGTTGGTGTGTGTGTGTGTGTGTGTGTGTGTGTGTGTGTGGGGGGTGCATGCGTGAAGTAATAATTATTGTTTTCTCATGTACAGATGAGAACAACTAGATCAGATGTGGAGAGTGAAATCCAATGTGATCACTGTGCTGGAGTTTGAGGGTTCAGACATACGACCATGTGGGGTGCAAGGGAGATTATTGTGTATACTGTATATATATATATATATATATATATATATATATATATATATATATATATATATATATATATATGAGCAAACAGCTAGCACCGAGTGAGGAGACGATCACTGAATCAGTGTTTTGGATGAGAATCACTGACGGTTCCTTTAAACTGAAGAAGCAGGAAATATAGTTTCTTCTTCTTTCTTGTCAAACTGAATTCCCACCCTGCGTTTGTACGCCACCACCAACCAGTGCAGTGTCCGTCCCTCCAGGTTCCTGACATGTGGACTTCACAATAATATGAGGTCACTGTAACCTTTGACCTTTGACCACTGAAATCTAATCAGTTTCTCTTTGAGTCAAAATGTGAAGAAATCCCCTAAAGACAGACTTGAGATATCATGTTCAAGAGGCCATGAACATGTTCTGTGACCTTGACCTTTGACCTTTGACCACCTGAATCTAATGAGTTCCTCTGTTAGTCTGAATGAACGCTTGGACCAAATCTGAAAGGATTCTCTTGAGGAGTTTTTAACAAAAAGGGGATTTACCAGGGTGAGGGTCACATGATCACGTTTTGTATGAATGTTGTGTTTTCTGATTTAATTCTCACAGATTTGATATTTTCTTTAATTACAGACTCGGTGGTTGTCGACTCTCAGAGACTCACTGTGAAGTCGTGGCCTCAGCTCTGAAGTCAGACCCCTCACATCTGAGAGAACTGGATCTGAGCTACAACGACCTGCAGTACTCAGGAGTGAAGCTGCTGTGTTCTGGACTGGAGAGTCCAAACTGTCGACTGGAGACTCTGAGGTCCTTAAATCCTTCTTCACTTTTCAGACTTTCTTTCTTATTGGGTCATTATTTATTTAAATTGTCTCAGTTCTGCTCTGCTCACTGTCCCTCAGTCATCTGTCACTCACCCAGCCTGTCAGTCACGTCCACCTCATCAACTCCATTCACCTGCACTCACCTGCTCCTGATCACTAAGAAAGTGTCAGTAAATAACATGTGGACTGAGGCCGAGCACTCGTCCTCCTCAGGTTTTCAAAATAAGACACGTTCTTATTGAAACACGTTGGACAGTTGATAAGTATAGAAACAAACAGGAAGTGAGTGTCAGGAGCCATCCCTACTTTAAACAGTGTTTAATTACACAAACCTGCTCAGTGACCAAACACAGAGAAGAAGGAGATGAATGAAACAATGGTCCAACATGTCTGATCTGATATTTATCTTCAGGTCACAGACTGGACTGAGGTCAGCAGCATGTTGAGAGTCTGTGTTGACATGATGACGATCCACAAACAAGAGGACACATTTTAATATTCATATTTCTTTATTCAGGTTGAAGTACTGCAGACTGTCAGAGATCAGCTGTTCTTCTCTGGCTTCAGCTCTGAGGTCAAACCCCTCTCATCTGAGAGAACTGAATCTGAGTGACAACAACCTGCAGGACTCAGGAGGAAGGAGCTGTGTGGTTTTCTACAGAGTCTAACCTGTCGACTGGAGAATCTGAGGTCAGTTCACTGACTGACTTTGTAGATCTCATATCTATAAAACAGCATTTATACCCAATTTATCTAATTTAATTCTAATTTAACATAATTCCTCTTCATACATAACTTGAATCCATTCATTAATTAATCTGTGATGTTTTCAATATTCAGCTACTTGTTAAAACACTGAGTTTAGTTCTGGATTTCCTAAACTGATCTGCAGGACAGAGACCGGTCCAAATAATCTATTTTACTGAATCAGGACTCGTTTTTAGTCCAACATGTCTGATTTCATATTTATCTTCCATGTTATGAGTCTGTGCTGACATGAATATGTGTCTGTTATTTTCACACATGAACTCAGTTTAATTTACAGTTAAGTTTTATTCTTTATCCAGGTTGTGGGGCTGCAGTCTGTCAGAGATCAGCTGTTCTTCTCTGGCTTCAGCTCTGAGGTCAAACCCCTCTCATCTGAGAGAACTGGATCTGAGAGACAACAACCTGCAGGACTCAGGAGTGAAGGAGCTGTGTGGTTTTCAGAGTCCAACCTGTCGACTGGAGACTCTGAGGTCAGTAGATGGTTGAGTCAGTCCACGCTGCTTTCATCAGTATGTTACTAAACACAGTCAGTATCACAGATCCAGGGTCTGTGCTACCAAGCAGGATTTGTGGTTATCAGGTTAACTTCAGGTCCATGTGTTTTTATTGACGAGTGATGTCAGGTGTCCACCACAGTGTCCTCAGAGTCAGTGAGACAGTGTGTGTCCTCAGAGACAGTGAGAGTCCTCAGAGACAGTCAGACAGTTTGTGTCCTCAGAGTCAGTGAGACAGTGTGTGTCCTCAGAGTCACTGAGACAGTGAGTCAGTGTGTGTCCTCAGAGACAGTGAGACAGTGAGTGTCCTCAGAGACAGTGTGTGTCCTCAGAGACAGTGAGGCAGTGGGTGTCCTCAGAGTCAGTGAGACAGTGTGTGTCCTCAGAGTCAGTGAGACAGTGTGTTCTCAGAGTCAGTGAGACAGTGTGTGTCCTCAGAGACAGTGAGACAGTGTGTGTCCTCAGAGACAGTGAGACAGTGTGTGTCCTCAGAGTCAGTGAGACAGTGTGTGTCCTCAGAGACAGTGAGACAGTGTGTGTCATCAGAGTCAGTGAGACAGTGTGTGTCTCAGAGTCAGTGAGACAGTGTGTGTCCTCAGAGACAGTGAGACAGTGTGTGTCATCAGAGTCAGTGAGACAGTGTGTGTCCTCAGAGACAGTGAGACAGTGTGTGTCCTCAGAGACAGTGAGACAGTGTGTGTCTTCCACTCGTCTTGTTAGTAAACAACAGATTCAGATCTCGTGGCCTCGAGTTATTTATCTCGTTCACACGTTATTATGTCGTGGTCACGTAATATATTTTTACCAAATGCCACCAGGGGGCGCTGTAACTTACACATTGACACGATCCCAGATGTTTCACCAGCTGTTCTTCCTGCATTTAGCAGCTGTGACTGAGTTTCTTTTATTCTGGATCATGTGTTTGTTTTCCTCTGATTTTTATTATAGAACAGTTTGATCCTGGTTGTGAAATATGAGGCTCTGCTGTCAGTCAAACTGTCCATGTCTGTGATTGGTCTTACACAGTAAACCCGCCTCCTTTATGTGCACGCTCAGATCTCAAGGAGGAAAACCTGAGTTAACTTAACGAGTTGATAACCAGCGCCATGTGACCACTTAGCCTGACTGTGTCTGTCAGGTTCAGTTGAGCTGGATCTCAGAAAGATCTCCTGGACATGTTGAAGTGTCTTCAGATTCGGCCTCAGTGTTTCCTCAGTGAAGCTGTGAGAGGACAATGAGGACAGACGTCAGGATTGGGCAGAGACACAGAGACACAACAGTCGGCCAATCGGACGAGCCACAAGCTGCTTGGGATCATTTGATTGAGTTGACGTGAAGACGACAGTTGTTGTTGTTTTCATGTGAACAGGAAATGAAGCTGGACCACAGCTGACAGCCTCACACGAGGAACAGAGACGCTGTCGTCTTCATCTGATCTGAGACAGTTTGTTCTCTCACTTCATCAGTGAAGAACTGATCAGGTGGATCTTTGTCACAGCTCTGAGATCAGTGGGACTGAAGCCTCTCCTCATCACCATGGTAACCAGGAGCTCTTTATACAGAGCAGAACCTCTGCTGAGGTCCATCTGTCTCATCTGGTCCCAGTTTGTCAGAAGCAGATGTTCATCAACACACAGTGAAACATGTCTTCACCTGTAACAGCAGTAAATCCACCTCTCAGGTGTCCACTCTGCACTTTGACATGCAGAGGAAACACACTTAGCTCTTAGCGTGTTCATTCCAACACGTGAACATGAAGCAGAGAGGAAGCTGCTCCACCTCTGAACAGGACTGAAGTCCCTGCTGCTCTTTCTACTGGATGTGCTGCATCACTGACTCACAGCTGATGAAGTGAGTCTCTGTAACACTGATGTCTTCTTCTCTCAACAGGTGGTGATCTTGGTGGAGGTGAGTGTGAAGAGGACAGTGTGTGTGGACGGAGGCTGAGCTGTGTCCTGAGGATCCAGAGGCTGAAGCAGCAGCAGCTTGTGTGTAGTCTCCAATCTACACAACCCCTAATCTGCATGTGTTTGTGAGATGAAGCCGGAGCACCTGGAGAAAACACGGGGAGAACATGCAGACTCCACACAGGAAGACCCCATCTGAACCGGATTCAAACCAGCAACCTTCTTGTCCCGATTGTGTTTATTCACATGAAGAATGTGTTTATTGAAATGACACAACACAAGCAGAATATATAAACCCTCTATAAAGAGTCACATACAGTGTATTTAAGTTTGTCTTTATTATTGTCCACCTTTGTCCCTCAGTATGTCTCCATGTGTGTAGAACCACATTCTGTGTATATGTTTGTTTATGATCTTAAAGTTCCTGGATTCACGTCACAAATTGATTTAGTTCCACACAAAGTTAAACACATTGAAATCACTTTGAGTTTAAAATCAGAGTTTTGTCTTTGACACAAAAGATCAAAACTCTGGACTTAAAAATGGGACGTTTTCATTTCTGCATCAGGTGCAGAGCGGTGGTGGCTTTTCTACTTTTGACCCACAGGTGGCGCTGTAGTATAACAGCAGCACATCCCAGTCAAAGCCTTTATATTCAGTCTATGAGTCAAACACATGGATCATTTCCTCTGTGACAAACCAGATGTAACGAGAAGAAAAACATCTCAGAGAGAAAAGTCCTGTTTCTACTTGTCTCTGCTTTAATGCTCAATAAACATCCTTCCACCGACTTCACTGGAATCATGACTCTGCTTTTCTTTCCTCTTGCAAACAAACAGGTGGAAACATCTCGTCCTTGGTGCAGGTAAAAGAACAAAATCACCAGTTTGACATAATGGAAACAACCAGAAGAAAAGTGAATGTCACATTTACAGTATGAAGAAGAGTCGATGAAGAGCAGAGCATCTTTAAGTCTCTGAGGAAACTTTTTATGATATTTCATAGAAAACAGAAGGATTTTATACAAACGTCCTTGTGCTCCGCACTGCAATGCATTGCCTTGTGGTGTGTGCACCATAATTACTAATTAACTTTAAACCAATTGTAAACCAGGTTGTAATTTAAGAAATGAAATGCCAGTGTATTCAGATGCATGTATTCCTGTGTGTTGAAATCTGGTGATACTCTGAGTTCCCGTAGCAGGAGGGAAGGTTAAGGACTACACATAATATTCTGTTCCCAATATAGAGATGGATCAAAGGAGCCAAAGAATGGAAAGACTGGGTTTGTTGTCCCAGAATTAAATCTAAATATAAAGGAAAGAACAGCACATCACAGTATATACAGTTGAGATGTTGGCAATAGCAATGGCATCACAGTGGACAGAGCAAAACCAGATTAATCAGCATTGGTATCAGTACAGTCATCCCACAGCAGAGCAGATACACTGTATGAAACACACCAGACACTATTCAGACGACATCACACACAAACAGAAGTCCGGTTCATGTGGATCCCAGCTCACTGAGCATCGAGGGCAATGAAATGGACAAAACACTGTTTAAAACAGGAGAGAGTCATAGAGGAAGCTTTCAGTGAGGCCCAAGCTAAAGCAGGAATTAGAAGCAACATCATGACTGACTGGAAAAACCATGAGGGAGGAAAAGGATCATCGATATGAAACAAAACAAAAAGTGGGATGAATGAAAACAATGATTAAAACAGCAGAGAGCAAACAGTCATATCAAGGTGAAGATGAGGACTCACAGGATTAAACACAACAATCATTTAATATCATCCATCAGTGTGAATGTGGCTCAGGGGAAGAAAGTGTGGAGCATCAGGAATATAAAGAGAAAGAGAAAAGCTACAGAAGCAGCTGAGGAAATGTTAAACCTAAAGAATCTGTTCAGTATTGAGGAAGCGAAATATAAAGTTTGAGTTTTTAAAAGAAACTGGATCAATGAGGAGGATTTAAGTTGAAGGGTTTTTTATTTGTCTTCATGTATTTCCGCAGACCAAACACTCCGGCACAGTAGGTGGCGCTAATGCACCTTGAACCTTAGGTGCCACCCTCCATGACAGCAGAAGAAGATCCCGGAGCAGTGGTCCCACACACCTGCAGCACGTGACGCTCATCACTCAGCTGATTGGAGGAACTCAGGGGGAGGAGCTGCTACACGTCACTACAGCAAACAGCGTTTTAACAGAGACTTTCATTTGAACCAGTTTCACACATGAAGCGAACTGAACGTGTTTCACACTGACTCACAGATTCCTTCCTGTTCAGAGTCATTTCCTCTGAGTCGGTCACTTAGCTCTTCCTGTTAGCGTTAGCATTGATGTGTTGACTCCATTGGTCCAGAGTGTTGTTGCTTTGTCAGCTCATTAACGCAGCTGCTCTAATTCTTCATATCATTATTAATAACCACACTAACGGCTTCATTGTGTTTGTGTTCAGCAGCGAGCTGCTAAATACAGTGTGGGGCTGAACCAGTCAAACAAACACGTGTTTCACTGCTCTGAACGGCTCTTTCACATCTTTATTGTTTACATGGATTAGTCTCATTTCGTCACATTACAGGAACCATGTCATGTGAAATATTAGTATTATATTTATAATGTAATGTTGCAGAGTATTTTTGTGTTAGACAATCACACAACAAACCAGTGGTTGTGAAGAGAGTTTCTGTTTGTGCTTATACAGGCCAGGTTTTAATGGAGCCCTGATCTTTGGATGGGAAGCTTCTGAATGGATGAAACCACACTGAACCTCCAGCAACACACTTCACAATATCCACCTTTTCCTGCCAAGGCGGTAGGAAGTAACCCTCCATATATTCCCCATTCACACAGCACATGCCCCTGTTGCTTTCTGGTTCTGACTTTAACCAGACTGATGGACCTAACGGACGTTTGGACATTATTCCAGTGCTGGAAAGCATTAACTCTAAACGTGTGTGTGTGTGTGTGAGCTCATGGAGTCTTGAAATGCTGAAATAGTTTGTGACTTTGACGTTATTGTGGAATCAGAATATTCACAAGTGCACTTAAGAAATAAGATAAAGAAAGAGTTTGAATTGATGTTCAACTGTGGACATTCGGGTGAAATGTGATAATGTGATGACCAAATGTTAAATATCTTATGGAACTCTCTGAGTCTGATTATCAGGAGAAGACGTTTAAAGAACAAGTCTGGTGATATTTTCTATTTTCTTCTCGATGATATAAAAATATTGTGTGTCCATCCACAGCCTGACACTTCTCATGTGTTTGTGCCATAGAGCTCCATCCGCCGCTGGAAATAGTCCCCGTCAAATGCACTGTTTCCTCCTGTGAGCGGCTGTTTCAGGAAGCTCCACTCCACAGGTCAACGTGCTGAGTTTCACGTTATAGCCTGAAACTGATCTTCCCATTCTAGAGTAAAGCAGCTCTTCATACAATTTAGACAAGTGAAAACATCACTGATTATTTTATATTTAATTTCTAACAATAGATCAATTCACCTGAATCTTACACACTGGAGCTTTAAATGGTCTGTGAGCAACTCTCTTATCTACTGTAAAGAGAGAGAGGAGGAGCCTGAGAACAGGGAAGTGTCAGACTCCATTTTCACCTGGATGAGCAGAAGGAAGAAAAGTGAGCAGGTGAGTGTGAACACAACTTTCTGAAAGTTTTACTGTCACACTCTCACACCTGCTGTTAACATCCGTCTGCTGATCACACCACTCTAAGTTGGTCAGTTCACACCTGGTGACAGACGGAGTTTCATGTGATCGGATCCCCAGAGACAGATGTGAACAGCAGGTCTGGAACAAAGAGCCTTCAAAGGACTAATTCACAGAGTTAACTCACAGTTTCACTTTTTATCTTCATCACATCTGTTCATCAAGTGTTTAATAACAACAATAGATTATTTGGACCCGGTCTCTGTCCTGCAGATCAGTTTAGGAAATCCAGAACTAAACTCAGTGTTTTAACAAGTAGCTGAATATTTAAAATGTCACAGATTAATTCATGAATGGATTCAAGTTATGTATGAAGAGGAATTATGTTAAATTAGAATTAAATGAGATAAATTGGGTATAAATGCTGTTTTATAGATATGAGATCTACAAAAGTCAGTCAGTGAACTGACCCCAGAGTCTCAGTTGACAGGTTGGACTCTGTAGAAAACCACACAGCTCCTTCACTCCTGAGTCCTGCAGGTCGTTTCCTATCAGATCCAGTTCTCTCAGATGAGAGGGGTTTGACCTCAGAGCTGAAGCCAGAGAAGAACAGCTGATCTCTGACATTCTGCAGTCCCACAACCTGGATAAAGAAATATTAATATTTGAAATATCAGATCAGACATGTTGGACCATTGTTTCATTCATCTGCTTCTTCTCTGTGTCATTCATCTTTGACGGCCTGGATGAAAGCAGACCTTCTCTGGACTTCAACCAGAGGGAGCTTGTGTCTGATGTCACACAGAGGTCATCAGTCAACGTGCTGCTGACAAACCTCATCCGGGAATCTGCTTCCCTCGGCTCTGTCTGGATAACCTCCAGACCTGCGGCCAATCAGATCCCTCCTGCATGTGTTGACAGGGTCACTGAAGTACGAGGCTTCACTGACGCCCAGAAGGAGGAGTACTTCAGGAGGAGATTCAGTGATGAAGAGCTGTGCAGCAGAATCATCTCACATCAAGACGTCCAGGAGCCTCACATCATGTGTCAAATCCCAGTCTTCTGCTGGATCAGTGCTACAGTTCTGGAGCACATGTTGACCACAGACCAGAGAGGAGAGCTGCCCAAGACCTGACTGACCTGTACTCACACTTCCTGCTGGTTCAGACAAGAGGAAGAACAAAAGTACGGTGAGGGACATGAGACGACTCCACAGCAGCTGACGGAGGCTGACAGGGACGTTCTCCTGAAGCTGGGGAGGCTGGCACTTAAACATCTGGAGGAAGGAAACATCATGTTCTACCAAGAAGACCTGGAGCGGTGTGGTCTTAATGTCACAGAGGCCTCGGTGTACTCAGGAGTTTGTACTGAGATCTTCAGAAGAGAGTGTGTGATCTTCCAGAAATCAGTCTACTGCTTTGTTCATCTGAGCGTTCAGGAGTTTCTGGCTGCAGTCTACATGTTCCACTGTTACACCAAGAGGAACACAGAAGAACTCAACAACTTCTTGGGAACATATGTGGACACAGACAGTACCTTCTCCTGAATGACCTCCTGAAGAGAACCATGAAGAAATCCCTCACCAGTACAAATGGTCATCTGGACCTGTTTGTTCGCTTCCTTCACGGCCTCAGTCTGGAGTCCAACCAGAGAGTCTTAGGAGGCCTGCTGGGTCGGACAGAGAACAATCCAGAGATCATCCAGAGAGTCATCAACAACCTGAAGGAGATGGAGAGTGATGACATTTCTCCTGACAGAAGCATCAACATCTTCCACTGTCTGACTGAGATGAACGACCACTCAGTTCATCAGCAGATGCAACAGTTCCTGACGTCAGAGAACAAATCAGAGGAGAAACTCTCTGAGATCCACTGCTCAGCTCTGGCCTACATGCTGCAGATGTCAGAGGAGGTTCTGGATGAGTTGGACCTGAAGAAGTTCAACACATCATACCAGGGTCGATGGAGACTGATCCCAGCTGTGAGGAACTGCAGGAAGGCTCGGTGAGTCCAGACATGATCAATAACATGTTCAATCAGTGGAGATGAGTCGTTCTTCAAATACACTCAGTGTTAAATGGTTCTCATTGTTTGGGGCAGCATGGTGTTGCAGTGGTCAACACTGTTAGTGCAGCCTTTCTGTGAGGAGGAGGTTCTCCTGGTGTCTGCAGGGTTTTCTCTGGGTTCTCCAGCTTCCTCCACAAACCCAAAGACATGTAGATCGGAGTTAGGTTGATTTGAGTCAAAATGTGAAGAAATCCCCTAAAGACAGACTTGAGATATCATGTTCAAGAGGCCATGAACATGTTCTGTGACCTTGACCTTTGACCTTTGACCACCTGAATTTAATGAGTTCCTCTGTCAGTCTGAATGAACGCTTGGACCAAATTCGAAAGGATTCTCTTGAGGTGTTTTTAACAAAAAGGGGATTTACCAGGGTGAGGGTCACATGATCACGTTTTGTATGAATGTTGTGTTTTCTGATTTAATTCTCACAGATTTGATATTTTCTTTAATTACAGACTCGGTGGTTGTGGACTCTCAGAGACTCACTGTGAAGTCGTGGCCTCAGCTCTGAAGTCAGACCCCTCACATCTGAGAGAACTGGATCTGAGCTACAGCAGCTGCAGGACTCGGGGGTGAAGATGCTGTTTGCTGGTCTAGAGAGTCCAAACTGTCGACTGGAGACTCTGAGGTCCTTAAATCCTTCTTCACTTTTCAGACTTTCTTTCTTATTGGGTCATTATTTAGTTAAATTGTCTCAGTTCTGCTCTGCTCACTGTCCCTCAGTCATCTGTCACTCACCCAGCCTGTCAGTCACGTCCACCTCATCAGCTCCATTCACCTGCACTCACCTGCTCCTGATCACTAAGAAAGTGTCAGTAAATAACATGTGGACTGAGGCCGAGCACTCGTCCTCCTCAGCTTTTCAAAATAAGACACATTCTTATTGAAACACGTTGGACAGTTGATAAGTATAGAAACAAACAGGAAGTGACTGTCAGGAGCCATCCTACTTTAAACAGTGTTTAATTACACAAACCTGCTCAGTGACCAAACACAGAGAAGAAGCTGATGAATGAAACAATGGTCCAACATGTCTGATCTGATATTTATCTTCAGGTCACAGACTGGACTGAGGTCAGCAGCATGTTGAGAGTCTGTGTTGACATGATGACGATCCACAACAACAGGAGGACACATTCTAATATTCATATTTCTTTATCCAGGTTGAAGAGCTGCAGTCTGACAGAGATCAGCTGTTCTTCTCTGGCTTCAGCTCTGAGGTCAAACCCCTCTCATCTGAGAGAACTGGATCTGAGTAGAAACAACGACCTGCAGGACTCAGGAGTGAAGGAGCTGTGTGGTTTTCTACAGAGTCCAACCTGTCGACTGGAGACTCTGAGGTCAGTTCACTGACTGACTTTTGTAGATCTCATATCTATAAAACAGCATTTATACACAATTTATCTCATTTAATTCTAATTTAACATAATTCCTACATAACTTGAATCCATTCATTAATTAATCTGTGACATTTAATATTCAGCTACTTGTCAAAACACTGAGTTTAGTTCTGGATTTCCTAAACTGATCTGCAGGACAGAGACCGGGTCCAAATAATCTATTTGTACTGAATCAGGACTCGTTTTTAGTCCAACATGTCTGATTTCATATTTATCTTCCATGTTATGAGTCTGTGCTGACATGAATATGTGTCTGTTATTTTCACACATGAACTCAGTTTAATTTACAGTTAAGTTTTATTCTTTATCCAGGTTGAAGGAGTGCAGTCTGTCAGAGATCAGCTGTTCTTCTCTGGCTTCAGCTCTGAGGTCAAACCCCTCTCATCTGAGAGAACTGGATCTGAGCTACAATGACCTGCAGGACTCAGGAGTGAAGGAGCTGTGTGGTTTTCTACAGAGTCCAACCTGTCAACTGGAGACTCTGAGGTCAGACATCATGTTTTAATGTTAAAGGTTCAGTGTGTAGAATGTAGTGACATCTAGTGCTGAAGTGTCGTGTTGCAGCTGAGTACGAAGTTCTTCAGCCCTGTTTCTTCCACTTTGGGTTCATTTCCAACATGAAACCCTTCCTCTGGTTTCAGGACTTAAACGGGGTCGTCCATGCCTTTATCTTTTCACCACTAGATCTCTGTCCCGCCCTGTACACACGTGTTCCTCAGGCTCCCTGCACCACTTTCAACTGGTCCAACTGCTGCTCAGATCATCGCCACTTCAAGAAAACATGATCATAGAACTGCTCGCCCTTTCACACATCAACTGTGGAACATGTTCTGACAAGTGGGTCGGACATTTTCTGGAGCTGAAGCAGCAGCAGGAGATTGTCCGGGTCCGACTCGTTCACAGCAACAGGAACATGTGGGAATATTCAGACGAGGGGAGCCAAAACACATATCTCCATGATAACCATGGTTACGTTAAGTTATGTTAAGTTACAGGTTCACTGTGAAGGAGTTAGTGACGTCTCCAGGTGTCGTACATGTGGACGTAGTCCACTTGTTCACGTGTACGACTCCTGAACATGTCCAGCAAGATATTTAGAGACATCTAGTGGTGAAGTTACATATTACAAACAACTGACCCCGAGGACACGGGGACTTTCAAGCTGTTTTCAGTCATGAACTCTGTAAAATAGTGTCTGGACATTTTCTGGAGTTTGACTTCCACATATGAAGAACGGGTGGAGCAGCAGGAGGCCGGACATGACGTATAAATCCTGCTGTGGAAAGATCAGTGTTGTTGTTTACAGCTCATCCACACCGGCGTCGGCCCTCATCACCAAAAGATCTGGAATCTCCTCGTGTTTCCAAGTTGACGTCTTCGTCTTCTACGTGTCCGGCTCCTCTTCTTCATCCTGAGATATTTGTGTTCTTCCAGTTTCACGTCCGTCACGTGTTTGTGTCCTCAACACGTCCACTCGCTCTCTGTGAATCCTCTGGACATTCACCTGCTCTATTCTCACATGGACTCACTCAGAAACTTTATTAGGAGGCTGCAGGAGAAGTTCCAGAAAATGTCCAGAACAACTTGACTCAGACTTCAGGTCTGAAAACAGAGACAGTGATGTTTAGTCAAAGTCCTTTATTTTCACACATGAACTCAGTTTAATTTACAGTTAAGTTTTATTCTTTATCCAGGTTGTGGAGCTGCAGACTGTCAGAGATCAGCTGTTCTTCTCTGGCTTCAGCTCTGAGGTCAAACCCCTCTCATCTGAGAGAACTGGATCTGAGAGACAACAACCTGCAGGACTCAGGAGTGAAGGAGCTGCTTGATCTACAGCAGAGTCCAACCTGTCGACTGGAGACTGTGAGGTCAGTAGATGGTTGAGTCAGTCCACGCTGCTTTCATCAGTATTTTACTAAACACAGTCAGTATCACAGATCCAGGGTCTGTGCTACAAGCAGGATTTGTGGTTATCAGGTTAACTTCAGGTCCATGTGTTTTTATTGTGAGTGATGTCAGGTGTCCACCACAGTGTCCTCAGAGTCAGTGAGACAGTGTGTCCTCAGAGACAGTGAGAGTCCTCAGAGACAGTCAGACAGTTTGTGTCCTCAGAGTCAGTGAGACAGTGTGTGTCCTCAAGTCACTGAGACAGTGAGTCAGGTGTGTCCTCAGAGACAGTGAGACAGTGAGTGTCCTCAGAGACAGTGAGACAGTGTGTTCTCAGAGTCAGTGAGACAGTGTGTGTGTCTCAGAGACAGTGAGACAGTGTGTGTCATCAGAGTCAGTGAGACAGTGTGTGTCTCAGAGAGGTGAGACAGTGTGTGTCCTCAGAGACAGTGAGACGTGTGTGTCTCTCAGAGTCAGTGGGAGTCAGTGTGTGTCTCTCAGAGACAGTGAGACAGTGTGTGTCCTCAGAGACAGTGTATGGTCTCTCAGAGACAGTGGAGACAGTGTGTGTCTCAGAGACAGTGTGTGTCCTCAGGGACAGTGAGACAGTGTGTCTCAGAGACAGTGAGACAGTGTGTATCCTGTGAGATGTGTGTCCTCAGAGTTAGTAAGACAGTGTGTGTCCTCAGAGGCAGTGAGAGTAGTGTGTCCTCAGAGTCACTGAGACAGTGAGTCAGTGTGTGTCCTCAGAGACAGTGAGACAGTGTGTGTCTCAGAGACAGTGTGTGTCCTCAGAGACAGTGAGACAGTGTGTGTCTTCCACTCGCCTTGTTAGTAAACAACAGATCTTGATCTCGTGGCCTCGAGTTATTTATCCTGCTCACACGTGCTGTCATGGTCACGTAATATATTTTTACCAAATGATACCAGGGGCGCTGTAACTTACACATTGACACGATCCCAGATGTTTTACCAGCTGTTCTTCCTGCATTTAACAGCTGTGATCACGAGTTTCTTTATTCTGGATCATGTGTTTGTTCTCTCTGATTTTTATTATAGAACAGTTTGATCCTGGTTGTGAAATATGAGGTTTCAGTTGCCGTCAAACTGTCCATGTCTGTGATTGGTCTTACACAGCAAACCCCGCCCCTTTATGTGCACGCCAGATCTCATGAGGAAAACCTGAGTTAACTTAACGAAGTTGATAACCAGCGCTCATGTGACCACTTAGCCTGACTGTGTCTGTCAGGTTCAGTTGAGCTGGACCTCAGAAAAGATCTCCTGGACATGCTGAAGTGGCTTTAGGTTCAGGCCTCAGTGTTTCAGTGAAGCTGTGAGAGGACAATGAGGACAGACGTCAGGATTGGACAGAGTACACAGAGAGACAACAGTCGGCCAATCAGACGCAGCCACAAGCTGCTTGGGATCATTTGATTGAGTTGACGTGAAGACGACAGTTGTTGCTTGCTTTCATGTGAACAGGAAAATGAAGCTGGACCACAGCTGACAGCCTCACACGAACAGAGACGGTGTCGCCTTCATCTGATCTGAGACAGTTTGTTCTCTCACTTCATCAGTGAAGAACTGATCAGGTGGATCTTTGTCACAGCTCTGAGATCAGTGGACTGAAGCCTCTCTCATCACCATGGTAACCAGGGGAGCTCTTTTATATGACCAGAACTCCTGCTGAGGTCCATCTGTCTCATCTGGTCCCAGTTTGTCAGAAGCAGATGTCTATCAACACACAGGAAACATGTCTTCACCTGTAACAGCAGTAATCCACCTCTCAGGTGTCCACTCTGCACTTTGACATGCAGAGGAAACACACTTGACCTTGGCGCGTGTTCATTCCAACACGTGAACATGAAGCAGAGGAAGTTGCTCCACTCTGGAACAGGACTGAAGTCCCTGCTCTTTCTACTGGATGTGTGCTGTATCACTGACTCACAGCTGATGAAGTGAGTCTCTGTAACACTGATGTCTTCTTCTCTCAACAGGGTGATCTTGGTGGAGGGGAGTAAAGAGGACAGTGTGTGTGGACGGAGGCTGAGCTGTGTCCTGAGTGGATCCAGAGGCTGAAGCAGCAGCTTGTTTGTAGTCTCCAATCTACACAACCTCTAATCTCGTGCTAAGCCAGAGATGAAGCCGAGCACCTGAGAAAACACGGGAGAACATGAGACTCACACAGGAAGACTCTATCTGAACCGGGATTCAAACCAGCAACCTTCTTGTCCCGATTATGTTTATTCACATGAAGAATGTGTTTATTGAAATGACACAACACAAGCAGAATATATAAACCTCTATAAAGAGTCACATACAGTGTGTTTAAGTTTGTCTTTACATTGTCCACCTTTGTCCTCAGTATGTCTCCATGTGTGTATAGAACCACATTCTGTGTATATGTTTGTTTATGATCTTAAAGTTCCTGATTCATCACAAATTGATTTAGTTCCACACAAAGTTAAACACATTGAAATCACTTTGAGTTTAAAATCAGAGTTTTGTCTTTGACACAAAAGATCAAAACTTGGACTTAAAAATGGACGTTTTCATTTCTGCATCAGGTAGAGCGGTGGCTTTTCTACTTTTGACCTTACAGGTGGCGCTGTAGTATAACAGCAGCAATATCCCAGTCAAAGCCTTTATATTCAGTCTATGAGTCAAACACATGGATCATTTCCTCTGTGACAAAACCAGATGTAACGAGAAGAAAAACATCTCAGAGAGAAAAGTCCTGTTTCTACTTGTCTCGCTTTTAATGCTCAATAAACATCCTTCCACCGACTTCACTGGAATTCATGACTCTGCTTTTCTTTCCTCTTACAACAAACAGGTGGAAACATCTCGCCCTTGGTGCAGTAAAAGAACAAAACTACCAGTTTGACATAATGGAAACAACTAGAAGAAAGTGGGAATGAGACATTTACAGTATGAAGAAGAGTCGATGAAGAGCAGAGCATCTTTAAGTCTCTGAGGAAACTTCTTTTATGATATTTCATAGAAAACAGAAGGATTTATACAAAATGTCCTTGTGCTCCGCACTGCAATGCATTGCCTTGCAGTGTGTGCACCATAATTACTTAATTAATTTTAAACCAATTGTAAACTAGGTTGTAATTTAACAAATGAAATGCCAGTGTATTTCAGACGCATGTGTATTCCTGTGTGTTGAAATCTGTGATACTCTGAGTTCCCAAGCAGAGGGAAGAAGTAAGGACTACAGCACATTCTGTTCCTAATATAGAGATGGATCAAAGGAGCCAAAGAATGGCAAAGACTGGGTTTGTTGTCCAAGAATTAACCAAATATAAAGGAAATAACAGCAGATCACAGTATATACAGTTGAGATGTTGGCAACAGCAAATGGCATCAATATGGACAGAGCAAAACCAGATTAATCAGCATTGCATCAGTATGAATGGTCCCACAGCAGAGCAGATACACTTAAGAAACACACCAGACACTATTCAGACGACATCACACACAAACACAGAAGTCCGGTTCATGGGATCCCAGCTCACTGAGCATCGAGGGGCAATGAATGGACAAACACTGTTTGGTAACAGGAGAGAGTCAGAGGAAGCTTCAGTGAGGCCCAAGCTAAAGCAGGAATTAGAAGCAACATCATGACTGACTGGAAAAACCATGAGGAGGAAAAGGATCATCGATATGAAATAAAACAAAAAGTGGATGAATGAAAATAATGATTGAAAAGAAAAGAGAGCAAACAGTCACATTGAGTGAAGATGAGGACTCACAGGATTAAACACAAATAATCATTTAATATCATCCATCAGTGTGAATGTGGCTCAGGGGAAGAAAGTGGAGCATCAGGAATATAAAGAGAAAGAGAAAGCCACAGAAGCAGCTGAGGAAACGTTAAACCTAAAGAATCTGTTCAGTATTGAGGAAGGAATATAAAGTTTGAGTTTTTAAAAGAAACTTGATCAATGAGGAGGATTTAAGTTGAAGGGTTTTTTATTTGTCTTCATGTATTTCCGCAGACCAAACACTTGTTATTGCAAGTGCCACGCACCTTGGACTCAGGTGCCACCCTCCATGACAGCAGAAGAAGATCCTGAGCAGTGGTCCCGCTGACACCTGCACGCGGACGCCATCACTCAGCTTATTTGAGAACTCAGGAGGAGCTGCCACATTGCCAGCAAACAGCGCGAACAGAGACTTTCATTTGAACCAGTTTCACACATGAAGCGAACTGGAACGTGTTTCACTGACTCGCTGCCAGATTCTTCCTGTTCAGAGTCATTTCTCTGAGTCGGCCACTTAGCTCTTCCTAAGAAGCGCAGTACTTCGATGTTGACTCATTGGGTTCAGAGCGTTGCTGCTTTGTCAGCTCACACGCAGCTGCTCTAATTCTTTCATATCATTATTAATAAACCAATTTAAACGCTTCATTGTGTTTGTGTTCAGCAGCGAGCTGCTAAATACAGTGGGGCTGAACCAGTCAAACAAACACGTGTGTTTCACTGCTCTGGAACGGCTCTTCACATCTTCATTGTTTACATGATTAGTCTCATTTCGTCAAGGTCACAGAACCAAGTGTCATGTGAAATATTAGTATTATATTTATAATGTAATGTTGTATATTTTTGTGTTAATAATCACACAACAAACCAGTGGTTGCAAGAGAGTTTGTTTGTGCTTATACAGGCCAGGTTTTAATGGAGCCCTGATCTTTGGATGGGAAGCTTCTGAATGGATGAAACCACGCTGAACTCCTCCAGCAACACACTTCACAATATCCACCTTTTCCTTGCCAAGGCGGTAGGAAGTAACCCTCCATATATTTCCATTCACACAGCACATGCCCTGTTAAGCTTGTTCTGACTTTGACTAGACTGGGATGGATTCCAATGACGTGCTGGATTATTCCAGTGCTGGGAAAGCATTAACTCTAAACGTGTGTGTGTGTGTGTGTGAGCTCATGGAGTCTTGTGTTGGAAGAAGCAGACTTTGATGCTATTGTGGAATCAGAATATTCACAAGTGCACTTAAGAAATAAGATAAAAGAAAGAGTTTGAATTGATGTTCAACTGTATATCTCTGGTGAAATGTGATAATGTGATGACCAAATGTTAAATATCTTATGGAACTCTCTCTGAGTCTGATTATCAGGAGAAGACGCTAAAAGAACAAGTCTGGTGATATTTTCACTTCTTTCTGATGATATAAAATATTGTGTGTCCATATCCACAGCCTGACACATCTCATGTGTTGTGCCATAGAGCTCCATCCGCCGCTGGAAATAGTCCCCGCCAAATGCACTGCTCTCCTGTGAGCGGCTGTTTCCAGGAAGCTCCACTCACAGGTCAACGTGCTGAGTTTCACGTTATAGCCTGAAACTGATCTCCCATTCTAGAGCAAAGCAGCTCTTCATACAATTTAGACAAGTGAAAACATCATTGATTATTTTATATTTAATTTTCTAAATAATAGATCAATTCACCTGAATCTTTACATATTAATGGAGCTTTAAATGGTTCGTGAGCAACTTCTCTTATCTACTGTAAAGAGAGAGAGGAGGAGCATGAGAACAGGGAAGTGTCAGACTCCATTTTCACCTGACAGCAGAAGGAAGAAAAGTGAGCAGGTGAGTGTGAACAACAACTTTCTGAAAGTTTTACTGTCACATTTTCACACCTGCTGGGCAACATCCGTCTGCTGATCACACCACTCTAAGTTGGTCAGTTCACACCTGGTGGCAGACGGAGTTTCATGATCGGATCCCCAGAGACAGATGTGAACAGCAGGTTCGAACAGAGCCTTCAAAGGACTAATTCAGAGTTAACTCTGTTTCACTTTTTATCTTCATCACATCTGTTCATCATGTTTAATAACAGAACGTGTTACAGTCACCTGAGTGTGTGTGTGTGTGTGTGTGTGTGTGTGTGTGTGTGTGTCCTGCTTGGTATTTTGGGTGCTGTTTGAACAGACTGGTTTGTCCCTGATTCCTGTGAGTCACAGTGTTTTTCCTCTCAGACTAAGATGAGTGGTTATGAGGAGGAAGAGGAGGACAGAGCAGAGTCTCCAGGGTCCAGCTGTGTGTCTCAAGAGTGACAAGTCCATGTATCTTCCTCTCTATTCTTCTGCAATGAAACCCTGACTCCTACACAGAGTAAGAGACTGTTTTACTGTGACCTGCTCTGAAGAGGATTTAGCTTCCTCTAGTGTGGCTCCCTGCATTAGGACACAGCTTCATTGAAGTTGGGTGACTAATCTCTCAGAATCACTCAAAGAGCTCAGACCTCCACCAAGAACCAACACGCTCCTTATGAAACCACTTTGAGATTCACTAGAGACTCATTTTGATTTGGATCTGCACCAAATTCCACACACTGGTAAATGCACTAGTCCTCTGAATATGTTCAGAGCAGGAACTCCGATCTGGTTCAGACCACAACCTTCCACCAAGTTTACTGGTAATCTGTCGCTTTTTATAATCCCACTAAACGAACCAAATCCAACACACAAACATACTGGGTGAAACAAAACCTCCTTGACAGAAGTAACACAACCTGTGACTGGGACATGTGATATCAGGAAATGTCTTCACAGGAGAGGAAGAGGAGTCATGCTTGAGGAGGAGCAGTCGCTCCTGCTGTGCTTCGTGTCAGGACGCCCTGAAGGACCCAGTCTCCACCAGCTGTGGACACTGGTTCTGCAGACAGTGCATCACTCCTCATACTGGGACCAGTCTGGTTCTTCAGGAGACTCCTCCTGTCCCCAGTGTGACAAAGATCCAGAACAGGAGCCGGAGCCTGTGACAGTCAGTCAGAGCAGCACTGGGTACATGTGTCTGCTGATGTCTTCACTTCTGACACGCACATGTGGTTTTATTTGTTCCTCATACAGCATCAACATTTAATATCGTTATAAAAGCACAAAGTTAAAAGCTTTTATTTTCTGTAGTTTTTCTGTATTTGATGAAAATAATCAGCAGATTCTTCGGGGATTCTCTGTCTCTGACATTGTTTGTCTTTCAGCAGATCGTGATCTGCAGGATAGTTTTAGATGAACATAAGCTCAGTCTGAGGAGGAGATGTGAACATGTGACTGAAGGAACTGATGAAACAGGAAGTAGAACCCTCCCTCAACAGGATCTACACTGAGCTCTACATCACAGAGGGACAGAGTGAAGAGGTTAATACTCAACATGAGGTGAGGCAGGCTGAGACGGGGTTTCCCAAGAGGAAGAGCCTCCACGACACTCCCACCGGCGCCACGACATCTTAAAGCTCTCAACCACTCAGCAGAGCAGCATCAGAGTCGCCCTGACTAACGGCGGCATGGCGTTGGAAAACCTTCTGGCAGAAGTTCACCTGACTGGGTGAGGGTTTAGGAAACCAAGATGTGGGTCTGACTGTGCTTTCTGCTCAGGAGCTGAACCTGGTGAAAGACCAGCAGCACAGTCTTCACGCTGCTCCGTGTTTTCTCCATCCACAGCACAGAAGCTCACGGCAGAGACGCCTTCGCTGTCCAAACCTTTTGTCACTCTTGACGGCCTGGATGAAAGCAGATTCTCTGACTTCAAATCCACAGGAGCTGTGTCTGATGTCACAGAGGTCATCAGTCAACGTGCTGCTGACAAACCTCATCCAGGGGAATCTGCTTCCTCAGCCTCGCCTGGATAACCTCCAGACTGTGGCAGCCAACTGATCCTTTCCATATGTTGACAGGGCCTTGAAGTACAAGGTTTCACTGAGCCCGGGAAGGAGTGAGTACTTCAGGAGGAGATTCAGTGATGAAGAGCTGTGCAGCAGAATCATCTCACACATCAAGACGTCCAGAGCCTCCTACATCATGTGTCAACCAGCCTTCTGCTGGAGATCAGTGCTACAGTTCTGGGAGCACATAGTTGACCACAGACCAGAGAGCTGCCCAAGACCCTGACTGACCTGTACCTACACTTCCTGCTGGTTCAGACAAAGAGTGAAGAACAACAAGTACGGTGAGGGACATGACGCAGTCCACAGCATGATTTGAGGCTGACAGGGACGTTTTCCTGAAGCTTGGGAGGCTGGCTAAACATCTGGAGGGGAAGGAACATCACACTCACGGCAAGACTGGAGCAGGTGGGAACTTAATGTCACAGAGGCCTTCGGGTGTACTCAGAGTTTGTACTGAGATCTTCAGAAAGAGAGTAGTGTGATCTCCAGAAACTGGGGTCTACTGCTTTGTTCATCTGAGCGCTCAGGAGTTTCTGGGCTGTAGTCTACATGTTCCGTTACTCCCAAGAGGAACACAGTAAACTCAACAACTTCTGGGAACATATGGGAACACAGATGAAAATTTTCTCC
Organism: Hippoglossus stenolepis; assembly: GCF_022539355.2. Lineage (NCBI taxonomy): Eukaryota > Metazoa > Chordata > Actinopteri > Pleuronectiformes > Pleuronectidae > Hippoglossus > Hippoglossus stenolepis. Next base: position 2,535,117 of record NC_061485.1, read on the forward strand.
TGGATGACTCCTGAAGAGAACCATGAAGAAATCCCTCATCAGTACAAATGGTCATCTGGACCTGTTTGTTCGCTTCCTTCAATGTCTCAGTCTGAGTCCAACCAGAGAGTCTTAGGAGGCCCCGGGTCGGACAGGGAACAATCCAAAGATCATCCAGAGAGTCATCAACAACCTGAAGAAGATGGAGAGCATGACACTTCTTATTGGTGAAGTATCAACATCTTCCACTTGTCTGACTGAGATGAACGACCACTCAGCTCATCAGCAGATGCAACAGTTCCTGACGTCAGAGAACAAATCAGTGAAGAAACCCTGTCACCCAGTGCTCAGCCTGGCCCACATGCTGCAGATGTCAGAGAGGTTCTGGATGAGTTGGACCTGGAATATTCAAATACATCAGACCAGGGCTCACTGAGACTGATCCCAGCTGTGAGGAACTGCAGGAAGGCTCTTGTATCCAGACATGATCACAACATGTTCAATCAGTGGAGATGAGTCGTTCTTCAAATACACTCAGTGTTAAATGGTTCTCATTGTTTGGGGCAGCATGGAAGGCAAAAACAACACTGTTAGTAGCCTTCTGTGAGGAGGAGGCCCTCTGGTGTCTGCAGGGTTTTCTCATGCAGATGAGAACAACTAGATCAGATGTGAGAGGAAATCCAATGTGATCACTGTGCTGGAGTTTGAGGGTTCTGACATGTGGGTGCAAGGGGAGATTATTGTGTAGATTGCATATATATATGTATATATATATGAGCAAACAGCTAGCACCGAGGAGGAGACGATCACTGAATCAGTGTTTCTGGATGAGAATCACTGACGGTTCCTAAACTGAAGAAGCAGGAAATATAGTTTCTTCTTCTTTCTTGTCAAACTGAATCCCACCCTGCGCTTGGTAATGCCACCACCTCAACCAGTGCAGTGTCCGTCCTCCAGGTTCTGACATGTGACTTCACAATAATAAGGAGGTCATCGCAACCTTGGACCTTTGACCACTGAAATCTAATCAGTTTTCTTTGAGTCAAAAATGTGAAGAAATCTCAAAGACAGACTGAAGACATCATGTTCAAGAGGCCATGAACATGTCTTGTGACCTTGACCTTGACCTTGACCACCTGAATCTAATGAGTCTCCTCTGTTAGTCTGAATGAACGCTGGACCAAATCTGAAAGGATTCTCTATATTTTTAATAAAAAGGGGATTTTACCAGGTGAGGTCACATGATCACGCTTTTGTATGAATGTTGTGTTTCTGATTTAATTCTCACAGATTTGATATTTTCTTTAATTACAGACTGGGTGGTTGTTACCTCTCAGAGACCTCAGTGCAGGCCGTGGCCTCAGCTCTGAAGTCAGACCCTCACATCTGGAGAGAACTGGATCTGAGTGTAAACTCCTGCAGGATTCAGAGTGAAGTTGTGTTCTGGACTGAGAGTCCAAACTGTCGACTGAGACTCTGAGGGTCCTTAAATCCTTCACTTTTCAGACTTTCTTCATTCCCGGTCATTATTTATTTAAATTGTCTCAGTTCTGCCTGCTCACTGTCCTCAGTCATCTGTCCCTCACCCAGCCTGTCAGTCAGTCCACCTCATCAAGTCCATTCACCTGCACTCACCTGCTCCTGATCACCAAGAAAGTGTCAGTAATAAATATGCATTGAGGTCAACACTGTCTCCTCCCCAGGTTTTCAAAATAAGACACGTCTATTGAAACACGTTGGACAGTTGATAAGTATAGAGAACAAACAGGAAGAGGAGTGTCAGGAGCCATCCCTACTTTAAACAGTGTTTAATTACACAAACCTGCTCAGTGACCAAACACAGAGAAGAAGCTGATGAATGAAACAATGGTCCAACATGTCTGGGATCTGATATTTATTCCTCAGGTCACAGACTAGACTGAGGTCAGCAGCATGTTGAGAGTCTGTGTTGACATGATGACGATCCACAACAACAACAGGAGGACACATTCTTTAATATCTATATTTTCTTTATCCAGCCAGTTATTTCTGCAGTCTGACAGAGATCAGCTTGTTCTTCTCTGCTTCAGCTCTGAGGTAAACCCCTCTCATCTGGAGAGAACTGGGATCTGAGTATCAACCTGCAGGACTCAGGAGTGAAGGAGTCAGGTTTTCACAGAGTCCAACCTGTCGACTGAGACTCTGAGGTCATTATCATGTTTTAATGTTGAAGGTTCAGTGTGTAGAATGTAGTGATTGCCTAGTGGTGAAGTGTTGTGTTGCAGATGAATACCCCTCACCTGCCCCCTTCCAAACATGAAAGAGAACCCGTGGTAGCTTCCAGTTGTCATAGAACTCAAAAGGTTTAGTTTGTCCAGTCTGGGTTACTAAAACATGGCTGCCTCCCGTGAGAGGAGCCGCCTCGATGTAAATATAAAGTATTTAATCTAAAGCATATAAATATAAATGGCTCATTCTAAAGTAAAGAAATAAACAATTATAATAATTCAGATGAAACGAAAGGGAAACATCTCTAGATTCTTTTTTTCTTCGTTTTAACAATGGATCCTTTCACCTGAATCTTCCACACTGAGCTTGAAGGTCAAAGTGCAGAACATGTGTTCCTAACAGTGAACACTGATACTGAGCTGAGATGTTTGTAGAATGAGCTGAGGACCAGTCCGCCCAATGTGACCAGTTTTTACTGACAGAGAAACAATCCAAAGCTGACAATGTGTACATGTAATGTTTCTGTGGAAGCTAAATCAGGGCTTGTCCTGCCACCTGTGGACTGACCACATGACAGCGCAAGGCGTTGGTGTTCTGGGACTGGGCTCAGGTCCAGAGTCCAAGTTGATTATATTTGATGTCTTTTATTTTTAGACCAAGTTCTTCAGCCCTGTTTCTTCCACTTTGACCATTTCCAACATGAAACCTTCCTCTGGTTTCAGGACTTACACGGGTCGCTCCATGCTCTTATCTTTCACCACTCAGACTCTGTCCCGCCCCTGTACACACGTGTTCTCAGGCTCCCTGCACCACTTTCAACTGGTCCAACTGCTGCTCAGATCATCGCTACTTCAAGGAAACATGATCATAGAACTGCTCGCCTTTTCACACATCAACTGTGGAACATGAATGACAAGTGGGTCGGACATTTTCTGAGCTGAAGCAGCAGCAGGAGATTGTCCGATCCGACTCAGCCCACAGCAACAGGAACATGGGAACATTCCAGACGAGGCGAGCCAAAACACATATCTACATGATAACCATGGTTACGTTAAGTTATGTTAAGTTACAGGTTCACTGTGAAGGAGCAGGACGTGTTTCCAGGTGTCGCACATGTGAACGTAGTCCACTGTTTCACGTACGACTTGAACATGTCCAGCAAGATATTTAGAGACATCTAGTGGTGAAGTTACATTACAAAACAACTGAACCCCGAGACACGAGGACTTTCAAGCTGTTTTCAGTCATGAACTTGCAAAATAGTGTCTGGACATTTTCTGAGTTTGACTTTCAGCATATGAAGAACGGGTGGAGCAGCTGAGGCCAGACATGACGTATAAATCCTTGCTGTGGAAAGATCAGTGTTGTTGTTTACAGCTCATCTACACACCGCGTCGGCCCTCATCACCAAAGATCTGGAACCTCTCGTGTTTCCCAAGTTGATTTCTGCCTTCTTGATGCATGCTCCTCTCTTCATCCTGAGATATTTGTGTTCTTCCAGTTTCACGCCCGTCACGTGTTTGTGTCCTCAACACGCCCACTGCCTCAGAATCCTCTGGACATTCACCTGCTCTATTCTCAGCATGGACTCACTCAGAAACTTTATTAGGAGGCTGCAGGAGAAGTTCCAGAAAATGTCCAGAACATCTCTGATTCTCAGACTTCAGGTCTGAAACAGAGACAGTGATGTTTAGTCAAAGTCCTTTATTTTCTGGCCACATGAACTCACAGTTTAATTTACAGTTAAGTTTTATTCTTTATCCAGGTTGATTTACTACAGTCTGCCGAGATCAGCTGTTCTTCTCTGGCTTCAGCTCTGAGGTCAAACCCCTTCATCTGAGAGAACTGGATCTGAGCTTCAACAACCTGCAGGACTCAGGAGTGAAGGAGCTGTGTGGTTTTCTGGCAGAGTCCAACCTTGTCGACTGAGACTCTGAGGTCAGTTCACTGACTGACTTTATAGATCTCATATCTATAAAACAGCATTTATACACAATTAGATCTCATTTAATTTAATTTAACATAATCTCTCTTCATACAGAACTTGAATCATTCATTAATTAATCTGTGACATTTTAAATATTCAGCTACTTGTTAAAACACTGAGTTTAGTTCTGGGATTTCCTAAACTGATCTGCAGGACAGAGACCGGTCCAAATAATCTATTTGTACTGAATCAGGACTGCTTTTTAGTCCAACATGTCTGATTTCATATTTATCTTCCATGTTATGAGTCTGTGCTGACATGAATATGTGTCTGTTATTTCTGCACATGTGAACTCAGTTTAATTTAAGTTTTATTCTTTATCCAGGTTGAAGGGGAGTGCAGACTGGGAGCCAGAGATCAGCTGTTCTCTCTGGCTTCAGCTCTGAGGTCAAACCCCTCTCATCTGAGAGAACTGGATCTGAGTAACAACACGCTGCAGGACTAGGAGGAAGGAGCCCTTGATGTGAGCAGAGTTCAGGCTGTCGACTGGAGACTCTGAGGTCAGTAGATGGTTGGAGTCAGTCTACGCTGCTTTCATCAGTATGTTACTAAACACAGTCAGTATCACAGATCCAGTGTCTGTGCTACCAAGCAGGATTTGTGGTTATCAGGTTAACTTCAGGTCCATGTGTTTTTATTGACGAGTGATGTCAGGTGTCCACCACAGTGTCCTCAGAGTCAGTGAGACAGTGTGTGTCCTCAGAGACAGTGAGAGTCCTCAGAGACAGTCAGACAGTTTGTGTCCTCAGAGTCAGTGAGACAGTGTGTGTCCTCAGAGTCACTGAGACAGTGAGTCAGTGTGTGTCCTCAGACAGTGAGACAGTGAGTGTCCTCAGAGACAGTGTGTCCTCAGAGTCAATGAGACAGTGTGTGTCCTCAGTCAGTGAGACAGTGTGTTCTCAGAGTCAGTGAGACAGTGTGTGTCCTCAGAGTCAGTGAGACAGTGTGTGTCCTCAGAGACAGTGAGACAGTGTGTGTCCTCAGAGACAGTGAGACAGTGTGTGTCTTCCACTCGTCTTGTTAGTAAACAACAGATTCAGATCTCGTGGCCTCGAGTTATTTATCTCGTTCACACGTTATTATGTCGTGGTCACGTAATATATTTTTACCAAATGCCACCAGGGAAGGCGCTGCAACTTACACATTGGACACGATCCCAGATGTTTTACCAGCTGTTCTTCCTGCATTTAGCAGCTGTGACTGGAGTTTTCTTTTATTCTGGGATCATGTGTTTGTTCTCCTCTCTGATTTTTATTATAGAACAGTTTGATCCTGGTTGTGAAATATGAGGTGTCTACAGTCGTCAAACTGTCCATGTCTGTGATTGGTCACACACAGTAGACCCGCCTTTTATGTACGCTCAGATCTCGATGAGGAAAACCTGAGCTAACCAACGAGTTGATAAACCAGCGCTATGTATTCACTTAGCCTGACTGGGTCTGCCAGGTCTGGTTGAGCTGGATCTCCGCAGCATCTCCTGACACGTTGAAGTGGCTTTTCGTAGGGTTCGTGGCCTCAGTGTTTCCTCAGTGAAGCTGTGAGAGGACAATGAGGACAGACGTCAGGATTGACAGAGACACAGAGAGACAACAGTCGGCCAATCAGACGAGCCACAAGCTGCTAAGCTTGGGATCATTTGATTGAGTCGGGAAGTGAAGACGACAGTTGTTGTTGTTTTCATGTGAACAGGAAATGAAGCTGGACCACAGCTGACAGCTCCCCACACGAGGAACAGAGACGCTTGTCGCTTCATCTGATTCAGACAGTTTGTTCTCTCACTTCATCAGTGAAGAACTGATCAGGTGGATCTTTGTCACAGCTCTGAGACCAGTGGGACTGCCTCTCCCTCATCACCATGGTAACCAGGAGCTTTATACAGACCAGAACTCTGCTGAGGTCCATCTGTCTCATCTGAACCAGTTTGTCAGAAGCAGATGTTCATCAAACACACAGTGAAACATTGCCTTCACCTGTAACAGCAGTAAATCCACCTCTCAGGTGTCCACTCTGCACTTTGACATGCAGAGGAAACACACTTAGCTCTTAGCGTGTTCATTCCAACACGTGAACATGAAGCAGAGAGGAAGCTGCCCACCTCTGAACAGGACTGGAAGTCCCTGCTGCCTTCTACTGATGTTGCATCACTGACTCACAGCTGATGAAGTGAGTCTCAGTAACACTGATGCCTTTCTCTCAACACAGATGAGGATGTGATCTTTGGTGAAGTGTGAAGAGGACAGTGTGTGACGGAGTGTTTGAGCTGTGTCCTGAGGATCCAGAGGCCAAGCAGCAGCAGCTTGTTTCAGAAGTCTCCAATCTGAAGCACAACCCCTAATCTGCATGTGTTTGTGAGATGGGGTTTGAGCACCTGGAGAAAAACACGGGAGAACATGCAGACTCCACACAGGAAGACCCATCTGAACCGGATTCAAACCAGCAACCTTCTTGTCCCGATTGTGTTTATTCAAGATGAAGAATGTGTTTATTGAAATGACACAACACAAGCAGAATATATAAACCCCATAAAGAGTCACAGTGTGTTTAAGTTTGTCTTTATTATTGTCCAATTGTCCCTCAGTATGTCTCCATGTGTGTAAACCACATCTCTGTGTATATGCTTGTTTATGATCCAAAGTTCCTGGATTCACGTCACAAATTGATTTAGTTCCACAATAAAAGTTAAACACATTGAAATCACTTTGAGTTTAAAATCAGGGAGTTTTGTCTTTTGACACAAAAGATCAAAACTGACCTAAAAATGACGGCTTATTGCACTGTGTATGTGGTGGTTTTCATTTTTGACTCCATGGCAGGCGCCTGTAGCATAACAGCAGCACATCCCAGTCAAAGCCTTTGCACCAGTCTATGAGTCAAACACATGGATCATTTCCTCTGTGACAAACCAGATGTAACGAGAAGAAAAACATCTCAGAGAAAAAGTCCTGTTTCTACTTGTCTCTGCTTTAATGCTCAATAAACATCCTTCCACCGACTACCAACCAAGGATCTGTTTTCTTTTCCTCTTGCAAACAAACAGGTGGAAACATCTTCGTCCTTGGCAGGTAAAAGAACAAAATCACCAGTTTGACATAATGAAACAACCAGAAGAAAAGTGAATGTCACATTTACAGTATGAAGAAGAGGTTTCAGATGAAGAGCAGGTTACCCTTAAGTCTCTGAGGAAACTTTTTATGATATTTCATAGAAAACAGATGATTTTATACAAACGCCTGTGCCTCGCACTGCAATGCTTGCTCCTTTGTGGTGTGTGCACCATAATTACTAATTAACTTTAAACCAATTGTAAACCAGGTTGTAATTTAAGAAATGAAATGCCAGTGTATTCAGATGCATGTATTCCCTGTGTGTTGAAATCTGTGATACTCTGAGTTCCTGTAGCAGGAGGGAAGGTTAAGGATCACACATAATATTCTGTTCTAATATAGAGATGGATCAAAGGAGCCAAAGAATGGAAAGACTTTGGGTTTGTTGTCCCAGAATTAAATCTAAATATAAAGGAAAGAACAGCAGATCACAGTATATACAGTTGAGATGTTGGCAATAGCAATGGCATCACAGTGACAGAGCAAAACCAGATTAATCAGCATTGGTATCAGTACAGTCAATCCCATAGCAGAGCAGATACACTGTATGAAACACCAGACACTATTCAGACGACATCACACACAAACAGAAGTCCGGTTCATGTGGATCCTGGCTCTACTGGAGTATCGAGGGCAATGGGAATGGACAAAACACTGTTTAAAAACAGGAGAGAGTCATCGAGAAGCTTTCAGTGAGGCCCAAGCTAAAGCAGGAATTAGAAGCAACATCAACATGACTGACTTGAAAACCATGAGTGGATAAAACAAGATCATCGTGATATGAAACAAAACAAAAAAGGGATGAATGAAAACAATGATTAAAACAGCAGAGAGCAAACAGTCATATCAAGGTGAAGATGAGGACTCACAGGATTAAACACAACAATCATTTAATATCATTCCATCAGTGTGAATGTGGCTCAGGGGAAGAAAGTGTGGAGCATCAGAATATAAAGAGAAAGAGAAAAGCTACAGAAGCAGCTGAGGAAATGTTAAACCCAAAGAATCTGTTCAGTATTGAGGAAGCGAAATATAAAAAGTTTGAGTTTTTAAAAGAAACTGGATCAATGAGAGGATTTAAGTTGAAGGGTTTTTATTTGTCTTCATGTATTTCCGCAGACCAAACACCTGGCACAGTAGGGGCGCTAATGCACCTTGAACCTAGGTGCCACCCTCCATGACAGCAGAAGAAGATCCCCGAGCAGTGGTCCCACACACCTGCACGAAGCTCATATCACTCAGCTGATTGAGGGAACTCAGGGGGAGGAGCTGCTACACGTCACTACAGCAAAACAGCGTTTTAACAGAGACTTTCATTTGAACCAGTTTCACACATGAAGCGAACTGAACGTGTTTCACACTGATTCACAGATTCCCTTCCCGTTCAGAGTCATTTCTCTGAGTCGGCCGCCTCTAGCTCTTCCTGTTAGCGTTAGCATTGATGCGTTGACTCCATTGGTCCAGAGTGCTGTTGCTTTTGTCAGCTCATTAACGCAGCTGCTCTAATTCTTCATATCATTATTAATAACCACACTAACGGTTTCATTGTAGTTTGTGTTCAGCAGCGAGCTGCTAAATACAGTGTGGGGCTGAACCAGTCAAACAAACACGTGTTTCACTGCTCTGAACGGCTTCTTCACATCTTTGTTATGATGGGATTAGTTCTGGCCGCCACATTACAGGAACCATGTCATGTGAAATATTAGTATTATATTTATAATGTAATGTTGCAGAGTATTTTGTGTTAGACAATCACACAACAAAACCAGTGGGGTGCCAGGAAGAGAGTTTCTGTTTGTGCTTATACAGGCCAGGTTTCTTAATGGAGCCCTGATCTTTGGATGAAGCTTCTGAAATGGATGAAACCACGCTGAACCTCCAGCAACACATCCTCACAATATCCACCTTTTCCTGCCAAGTGTAGGGAAGTAACCTCCATATATTCCCCATTCACACAGCATGATGCCCCTGTTAAGCTTGGTTCTGACTTTAACCAGACTGATGGACCTAACAGACGTTTGGACATTATTCCAGTGCTGGGAAAGCATTAACTCTAAACGTGTGTGTGTGTGTGAGCTCATGGAGTCTTGAAATGCTGAAATAGTTTGTGACTTTGACGTTATTGTGGAATCAGAATATTCACAAGTGCAATTTAAGAAATAAGATAAAAGAAAGCATTGAATTGATGTTCAACTGTGATACCGGTCAAATGATAATGTGATGACCAAATGTTAAATATCTTGAGAACTCTCTGAGTCTGATTATCAGAGAAGACGTTAAAAGAACAAGTTCAGGATATTTTCTATTTTTCTTCTCGATGATATAAAAATATTGTGTGTCCATCCACAGCCTGACACTTCTCATGTGTTTGTGCCATAGAGCTCCATCCGCTGGAAATAGTCCCCTCGCCAATGCATTCGTTTTCCTGTGAGCGGCTGTTTCAGGAAGCGCCACTCCACAGGTCACGTGCTGAGTTTCACGTTATAGCCTGAAACTGATCTTCCCATTCTAGAGAGTAAAGCAGCTCTTCATATACACTTAGACAAGTGAAACATCACTGATTATTTTATATTTAATTTCTAACAATAGATCAATTCACCTTGAATCTTACACACTGAGCTTTAAAATGGTCTGTGAGCAACTCTCTTATCTACTGTAAAGAGAGAGAGGAGGAGCCTGAGAACAGGGAAGGTCAGGACTCCATTTTCACCTGGGATGAGCAGGAAGGAAGAAAAGGGAGCAGGTGAGTGTGAACACAACTTTCTGAAAGTTTTACTGTCACACTCCTCACACCTGCTGTTAACATCCGTCTGCTGATCACACCACTCTAAGTTGGTCGCCCACACCTGGTGACAGACGGAGTTTCATGTGGATCGATCCCCAGAGACAGATGTGAACAGCAGGTCTGGAACAAAGAGCCTTCAAAGGACTAATTCACAGAGTTAATCACAGTTTCACTTTTATCTTCATCACATCTGTTCATCATGTTTTAATAACAGAACGTGCTACAGTCACCTGAGTGTGTGTGTGTGTGTGTGTGTGTGTGTGTGTGTGTGTGTGTGTGTGTGTGTGTGTGTGTGTGTGTGTGTGTGTGTGTGTGTGTGTGTGTGTGTGTGTGTGTGTCCTTGCTTGGTATTTTTGGAAGTGTTTTCTTGAACAGACTGGTTTGTCCTGATTCCTATGAGCCACAGTGTTTTTCCTCTCAGACTGAAGAGAGTGGTTATGAGGAGGAAGAGGAGGACAGAGCAGAGTCTCCAGGGTCCAGCTGTGTGTCTCTGAAGAGGCAGACCGGTCCATGGGAGAACCTAAAACTTCAGTAATGGAACCTGAACCTCACACACAAAGTAAGAGACCTGCTACGAACATGTGAAGCTCCAAACTGAATCCTCAGAGAATGAAACTAGTGAATGATGTGTTCTGGAATAAAAACATGTTTGTGTTTGCAGAGGTCAGACCACAGACTGAGAGCAGAGTCTCCAGGGTCCAGCTGTGTCTCTGGAAGAGTGACTGGTCCAAAGAACTTCCTCTAGACTTCAGTAATGAACCTGACCTCACACACAGAGTAAGAGACTGTTTCTACTGTGACCTGCCTGAAGAGGATTTAGTTTCCTCTAGTGTGGCCCCTGCATTAGGACACAGCTTCAATAGTTGGTGACTAATCTCTCAGAATCACTCAAAGAGCTCAGACCCTCCACCAAGAACCAACACGTCCTTATGAAACCACTTTGAGATTCACTAGAGACTCATTTTGATTTGGATCTGCACCAAATTCCACACACTGGTAAACATCAGTCCTCTGAACATGTCTGTGAAAGAGGAACCCCCCGATCTGGTTCAAAGACCACAACCTTCCACCAAGTTTACTTTCTGTAATCTGTCGCTTATAATCCCACTAACGAACCAACCACACACAAACATACTGGTGAAAAACAAAACCTCCCTTTGACAGAAGTAATGACAACCTGTGACCGGGACATGTGAGTTATCAGGAAATGTCTCACAGGGAGAGGAAGAGGAGTCATGTTTGAGGAGGAGCAGTCGTCCCTGCTGTGCTTCGTGTCAGGACGTCCCATGATCCAGTCTCCACCAGCTGTGGACACTGGTTCTGCAGACAGTGCATCACCTCACTGGGACCAGTCTGGTTCTTCAGAGACTCTCCTGTCCCCAGTGTGGACAAAGATCCTGAATAGGAGCTGGAGCTCAGACAGCCGGTCAGAGCAGCACTGTACATGTGTGTCTGCTGATGTCTTCTACTCTGACATCAGCATGTGGTTTTATTTTTGTTCCTTCATACAGCATCAACATTTAACATCGTTATAAAAGCACAAAGTTAAAAAGCTTTTTATTTCTGTAGTTTTTCTGTATCTGATGAAACAATCAGCATTCTCAGGATTCTCTGTCTCTGACATTGTTTCTTGTCTTTCAGCAGATCGTGGTTCGCAGGAGGTTTTAGATGAACATAAGCTCAGTCTGAGGAGGAGATCTGAAACATGTGACTGAAGGAACTGATGAAACAGGAAGTAGAACCTCCTCAACAGGATCTACACTGAGCTCTACATCACAGAGGACAGAGTGAAGAGGTTAATACTCAACATGAGGTGAGGCAGTCGGGAGACGGCTTCCAAGAGGAAGATTCCACGACACTCCCATCAAGTGCTACTTACATCTTTAAAGCCTCTAACTGACCAGCAGAGCAGCATCAGAAAGTCGCCCTGACCACCCAAGGTCACATGCTGAAAACTTTCTCGGTGCAGAAGTTCACTCTGGACTGGGCAGAGGGTTTAGAAACCAAGATGTGGGTCTGCTGACTGTGCTGTTCAGGAGCTGAACCTGGGTGGCACCAGCAGCACAGTCTTCTCACGCTGCTCCATGTTTTCCATCCACAGCAGAAGCTCACGGCAGAGACGCGCTCGCTGTCTGTAAACCTTGTTCATCTTTGACGGCCTGATGAAAGCAGACCTTCTCTGACTTCAACCAGAGGGAGCTTGTGTCTGATGTCACACAGAGGTCATCAGTCAACGCGTTGACAAACCTCATCCGGGGGAATCTGCTTCCTCGGCTCTCGCCTGGATAACCTCCAGACCTGCGGCGCCAATCAGATCCCTCCTACATGTGTTGACAGGTCACAGAAGTACGAGGTCACTGAGGCCCAGAAGGAGGAGTACTTCAGAGGAGATTCAGTGATGAAGAGCTGTGCAGCAGAATCATCTCACACATCAAGACGCCCAGGAGCCTCCACATCATGTGTCAAATCCCCAGTCTTCTGCTGGATCAGTGCTACAGTTCTGGAGCGGACATGTTGACCACAGACCAGAGAGGAGAGCTGCCCAAGACCCTGACTGACCTGTACTGCCACCTCCTGGGGCTGGTTCAGACAAAGAGGAAGAACAACAAGTACGGTGGAGGGACATGGAGACGACCCACAGCAGCTGACGAGCTGACAGGGACGTTCTCCGAAGCTGGGAGGCTAGCGCTTAAACATCTGGAGGAAGGAAACATCATGTTCTACTCAAGAAGACTCGAGCGGTGTGGTCTTAATGTCACAGAGAGGCCTCGGTGTACTCAGGAGTTTGCACTGAGATCTTCAGAAGAGAGTGTGATCTTCCTGAAACTGGGCCCACTGCTTTGTTCATCTGAGCGTTCAGGAGTTTCTGGTTGCAGTCTACATGTTCCATTGTTATACCAAGAGGAACACAGAAGAACTCAACAACTTCTGGGAACATATGGGGACACAGACAGTACCTTCCTCCTGAATGACCTCCTGAAGAGAACCATGAAGAAATCCTCACCAGTACAAAATGGTCATCTGACCTGTTTATTTCGGCTTCCTTCACGGCCTCAGGTCTGGGAGTCCAACCAGAGAGTCTTAGGAGGCCTGCTGGGTCGACAGGAACAATCCAGAGATCATCCAGAGAGTGATCAAATAAATCTGAAGGAGAGATGGAGAGGATGACCTTCTCCTGACAGAAGCATCAACATCTTCCACTGTCTGGATTGAGATGAACGAATTACCTGTCTATCAGCAGATGCAACAGTTCCTGACGTCAGAGAACAAATCAGAGGAGAAAACTCTCTGGAGATCCACTGCTCAGCTCTGGCCTCACATGCTGCAGAGATGCAGAGGAGGTTCTGGGATGAGTTGGACCTGAAGAAGTTCAACACATCAGACCAGGGTCGATGGAGATTGATCCCAGCCGAGGAACTGCAGGAAGGCTCTGTGAGTCCAGACATCAATAACATGTTCAATCAGTGAGATGAGTCGTGCTCTTTCAAATCCACTCAGTGTTAAATGGTTCACTGTTTGGGCAGCATGGTGGGTTGCAGTGGTCAACACTGGAGTGCAGCCTTCTGTGAGGAGGAGGTTCTCCTGAGCTGTCTGCAGTGGCCTTCTGGGTTCTCCAGCCTCTCCACAAACCCAAAAGACATGTAGATCGGAGTTAGGTTGGATTTGAGTCAAATGTGAAGAAATCCTGTAAAGACAGATTCTGAGATATCATGTTCAAGAGGCCATGAACATGTTCTGTGACCTTGACCTTGACCTTGACCACCTGAATTTAATGAGTTCCTCTGTTAGTCTGAATGAACGCTTGGACCAAATTCGAAAGGATTCTTTGAGGCGTTTTTAACAAAAAAGGGGATTTACCAGGTGAGGGTTTCACATGATCACGTTTTGTATGAATGTTGTGTTTTCTGATTTAATTCTCACAGATTTGATATTTTCTTTAATTACAGACTGTGGTTGTGGACTCTCAGAGACTCACTGTGAAGTCGTGGCCTCTGAAGCTCTGAAGTCAGACCCCCTCACATCTGAGAGAACTGATCTGAGCTACAACGAGCTGCAGGACTCAGGAGTGAAGCTGCTGTGTTCTGGTCTGAGAGTCCAAACTGTCGACTGAGACTCTGGTGTCCCAATCCTTCTTCACTCTTCAGACTTTCTTCTTATTGGGTCATTATTTAGTTAAATTGTCTCAGTTCTGCTCTGCTCACTGTCCCTCAGTCATCTGTCACCACCCAGCCTGTCAGTCACGTCCACCCCATCAACTCCATTCACCTGCACTCACCTGCTCCTGATCACTAAGAAAGTGTCAGTGAATAACATGTGGACTGAGGTCGAGCACTGCCCCTCCTCAGCTTTTCAAAAATAAGACACATTCTTATTGAAACACGTTGACAGTTGATAAGTATAGAAAACAAACAGGAAGTGACTGTCAGGAGCCATCTCCTACTTTAAACAGTGTTTAATTACACAAACCTGCTCATGACCAACACAGAGAAGAAGCTGATGAATGAAACAATGGTCCAACATGTCTGATCTGGATATTTATCTTCAGGTCATGACTGACTGAGGTCAGCAGCATGTTGAGAGTCTGTGTTGACATGATGACGATCCACAACAACAGGAGGATACATTCTAATATTCATATTTCTTTATCCAGGTGGGATTTAGCTGCAGACTGTCAGAGATCAGCTGTTCTTCTCTGGCTTCAGCTCTGAGGTCAAACCCTCTCATCTGAGAGACCTGATCTGAGTAGAAACAACGACCTGCAGGACTCAGGAGGAAGGAGCTGTGGTTTTCTACAGAGTCCAACCTGTCGACTGAGACTCTGAGGTCAGTTCACTGACGACCCTTTTGTAGATCTCATATCTATAAAACAGCATTTATACACACTTATCCTATTTAATTTAATTCTAAAATAATTCCTCTTCATACATAACTTGAATCCATTCATTAATTAATCTGTGACATTTTAAATATTCAGCTACTTGTTAAAACACCGAGTTTAAGTTCTGGATTTCCTAAACTGATTCTGGCAGGACAGATCGGGTCCAAATAATCTATTTGTACTGAATCAGGACTCTGCTTAGTCCAACATGTCTGATTTCATATTTATCTTCCATGTTATGAGTCTGTGCTGACATGAATATGTGTCTGTTATTTTCTACACATGAACTCAGTTTAATTTTTACAGTTAAGTTTATTCTTTATCCAGGTTGAAGGAGTGCAGTCTGTCAGAGATCAT
Source organism: Hippoglossus stenolepis (assembly GCF_022539355.2). Classification (NCBI taxonomy): domain Eukaryota; kingdom Metazoa; phylum Chordata; class Actinopteri; order Pleuronectiformes; family Pleuronectidae; genus Hippoglossus; species Hippoglossus stenolepis. The sequence continues at coordinate 2,550,416 of NC_061485.1, forward strand.
TGTTCTTCTCTGGCTTCAGCCTGAGGTCAAACCCTCTCATCTGAGAGAACTTGATCTGAGCTACAAAATGACCTGGGTAGTGGACTCAGGAGTGAAGGAGCTGTGTGGTTTTCACAGAGTCCAACCTGTCAACTGGAGACCTGAGGTCAGACATCATGTTTTAATGTTAAAGGTTCAGTGTGTAGAATGTAGTGACATCTATTGCTGAAGTGTCGTGTTGCAGCTGAGTACTGCCTTCAGCCCTGTTTCTTCCACTTTGGGTTCATTTCAACATGAAACCCTTCCTCTGGCTCTCAGGACTTACACGGGGTCGTCCATCTTTGGTCTTTCACCACCAGATCTCTGTCCCACCCTGTACACACGTTGTTCCTCAGGCTCCCTGCACCACTTTCAACTGGTCCAACTGCTGCCTGGGGATCATCGCCACTTCAAGCAAAACATGATCATAGAACTGCTCTCGCCTTTCACACATCAACTGTGGAACATGTTCTGACAAGTGGGTCGGACATTTGAGCTGAAGCAGCAGCAGGAGATTGTCCGGGTCCGACTCGCTCACAGCAACAGGAACATGTGGGAACATTCAGACGAGGGGCGGAGCCAAACACATATCTCCAAGGAGTAACCATGGTTAAGGTTAAGTTATGTTAAGTTACAGGTTCACTGTGAAGGAGTTAGTGACGTTCCAGGTGTCATGAACGAGTCCACTTGTTCACGTGTAATGACTGAACATGTCCAGCAAGATATTTAGAGACATCTAGTGGTGAAGTTACATATTACAAACAACTTGAACCCCCGAGGACACGAGACTTTCAAGCTGTTTTCAGTCATGAACTCTGTAAAAAGGAGGTCTGGACATTTCTGAGTTTGACTTTCACATATGAAGAACGGTGGAGCAGCAGGAGGCCGGACATGACGTATAAACTCTGCTGTGGAAAGATCAGTGTTGTTGTTTGCTAGCTCATCCACACCGAAGGTCGCCCCTCATCACCAAAAGCTCTGGAATCTCCGTGTTTCCGGGTTGACGCCTTCGTCTTCTACGTGTACTGCTCCTCTTCATCCTGAGATGTTTGTGTTCTTCCAGTTTCACGTCCGTCCCACGGCTTGTGTCCTCAACACGCCCACTGGCCTTCAGGAATCCTCTGGACATTCACCTGCTCTATTCTCACATGGACCTACCTGAAACTTTTTTATTAGGAGGCTGCAGAGAAGTTCCAGAAAATGTCCAGAATAACTTGATCAGACTTCAGGTTCAAGAAAACAGAGACAGTGATGTTTAGTCAAAGTCCTTTATTTTCACACATGAACTCAGTTTAATTTACAGTTAAGTTTTATTCTTTATCCAGGTTGAAGGACTGCAGTCTGTCAGAGATCAGCTGTTCTTCTCTGGCTTCAGCTCTGAGGGTCAAACCCTCTCATCTGAGAGAACTGGATCTGACTAAGAACAAGCTGCAGGACTCAGGAGTGAAGGAGCTGTGTGGTTTTCATGTGAGTCCAACTTGTCGACTGAGACTCTGAGGTCAGTTCACTGACTGACTTTGTAGATCTCATATTCATAAAACAGCATTTATACACAATTGATCTCATTTATTCTAATTTAAACATAATTCTCTTCATACATAACTTGAATCCATTCATTAATTAATTTGTGACATTTTAAAATATTCAGCTACTTGTTAAAACACTGAGTTTAGTTCTGGATTTCCTAAACTGATCTGCAGTGACAGAGACCGGGTCCAAATAATCTATTTTACTGAGTTGTACCTGTTTTTAGTCCAACATGTCTGATTTCATATTTATTCCTCTATGTTATGAGTCTGTACACAAGGAATAGCAGGCCCGTTATTTTCACACATGAACTCAGTTTAATTTACAGTTAAGTTTTATTCTTTATCCAGGTTGAGGAGCTGCAGACTGTCAGAGATCAGTTAAGTTCTCTCTGGCTTCAGCTCTTGAGGTCAAAACCTCTCATCTGAGAGAACTGGATCTGAGAGACAACGACCTGCAGGACTCAGAGTGAAGGAGCTGCTTGATCTACAGCAGAGTCCAACCTGTCGACTGGAGACTCTGAGGTCAGTAGATGGTTGAGTCAGTCCACGCTGCTTTCATCAGTATGTTACTAACATTAGTCAGTATCACAGATCCAGAGTTCAGCATTTCAAGCAGGATTTGTGGTTACTGTGGCTAACTTCAGGTTTAGTTTTTTCAGTCCTACGAAGCTCGCTCCACTTCTAACGAGGTAAATCACCATGGTAATCTCTGATGAACGGCTAACCTGCTCCAGGTTGCTGGGAGATCAACCTGCATCAAAGCTCCGCCACTGACCACAGTGACTCTTGTGGTGGCAGTTTCTGCTTAATAATCATACTCTCTATTGTATAATACACACATAACATTGTTCTAGGAAAGTTCAATTAAAACACCTGCAGGTGGGGCTCACCCACACAGCCACCTAGTGTGACGGTACAGAATGAGCATGTGAGCACAGGAGAATCACTTCACTTATACAATCAGAAGCCCCTCTCCCTCACAGGAGCCAAAAGGTATACTTCAGTTCCTTGATGTCTGACCAGGTTGGGCAGAGTTCCTGTCTCAGATCTCCGTCTCACACCCTGGTGTGCCTCTATCTGGTGTGAGACAATCTGTCTCCGAGATCCCCTATCTAGATTTACAACATCAAAAGACTCCAGTCCTGTATACAAATGCAGAGTCTCCCCACCCATCTCTATCAGACACACTAAGTAACCCCTGCAGTGAAGCATTTGCTAAGACAATAACATGCATGGGGTCATAACCACTTATAGTCCCTCTGTAACTCTTGTAATACAGAAACACATTTGTTATCTACTTCTTCTAAATACATATCTGTTCTTCTATTAAACATTACACAAATGCAAAAATCTGCCATTACAACTTCCACTGTTGTGGTACACTCTCCTTAAAGGGACGGATAAGGAAGTTTAAATCAACGCCTGTTTGTCTAGTTGATTCAACTCCACCCAGAATATTCAATCTCTCCAGACTCATCCTGTCACCAAAACACCAGATGCACTCAGTCAGCTTCCTGAAGATA